>NC_081552.1:46758508-46848303 GCF_963082655.1 Stomoxys calcitrans
AAACATATATTTAGACCAATCACGACAATATGGGACTCAAATGAAAGGTATTTAGGCAAAGAAAACGTATCTGATATCCAATTGACGGACCAAGTGTTAGGGGACCACCCTAACCGCCAAAACAACCTTAAATCGGACATATTTACCGACCAATGCCATATGAGACTCAAATGAAAGGTATTTGCAAGTAGAATACATCCCCAAACACGACTTATTTACTGACTATGGGAATATGGGGCTTAAATAAAAGGTATTTGAGTGAAGAATTCGAATCTGATATCCAAATATGGGACCAAGTGTTTGGGGGCCGCCTCTCCCCAAAAACATCCCCCAAAGAGAACAAATTTACGACGACCATAGCAATATGGGGCTCAAATGAAAGGCCTTTGAGAGTAAAGCACGAATCTGATATCAATATTCGAATCTGATATCAATATCAAAATTGTCTATGGGGCCACCCCACCCCCACAACACCACCCAAATAGGAAGTATATGCTGACTATTGGAATATGAGGCTCAAATAAGAGGGTTTTTAAAGTATAACACAAATCCGATATATTGAGTTGCCCAAAAAGTAATTGCGGATTTTTTATATAGTCGGCGTTGACAAATTTTTTCACAGCTTGTGACTCTGTAATTGCATTCTTTCTTCTGTCAGTTATCAGCTGTTACTTTTAGCTTGCTTTAGAAAAAAAGTGTAAAAAAAGTATATTTGATTAAAGTTTATTCTAAGTTTTATTAAAAATGCATTTACTCTCTTTTAAAAAATCCGCAATTACTTTTTGGGCAACCCAATATATTTTCAAGGCCAACTCACTGAGTGGCCGCCCATTCCCCAAACCACCCCCAAGCCGGCGAAGTTTGCCGACTATGGAAATATGGGTCTCAAATTAAAGGTATTCGGAAGTAGACCACGTATCGGATATCAACATTAGGGACCAACTGTCTAGGGGACGTCCCACCACCATAACAACCCCCAAATAGGACGTATTTGCTTACCGAGACAATTTGGGTCTTAAAGAGAGTGGAACTAAATATTTACAGTTTTTAGGGCTAATGCCCCAAACCGGATATTTGCAGAAGTTTGGAATAAGGAGTTTAAATGAGATAAGAAAACGAACTTGATATCCAATTTTGAGGCCGATGGCAATATGGGGTTCAAATAAATGATATATAGAAATATGAAAATAGAGCAAGTTGCTGGTATATTTTCCGGGCCTAGTGATTGGAGGACAATCCCAATCACCAAAACATCCCTAAATCGGGCATATTTACCGACCATGTTAATGTGGAGCATAAATGAAAGGTATTGGGGGGTAGAGCGAGAATTGATACCCACTTTCGGGACCAATTTTCTGGAGGTCTACCACTTTCTCAAAATACCCCACAAACAGCAATATTTTACTGACCATCACAATATGGGGCTCAAATAGAGGTATTTGGGAGTAGAATACGAATTTGATATCCAAATGTACGACCATGTATTTAGGACATCACCCCTTCCCCAAAACACCCCCCAAAGTGTAAAAATATTTCGACCATGGCAATCTGTGGCTCAAATGAAAGGTATTTGAGATTAGAAAACGAATTTGATAACCTGTTTTGGGGTCATGTGTTTTGGGGACGCCTCATCGTGTAAACTGCCCTAAACCGATGGCAATATGGGTTTAAATAAATGGTATTTGAAAGAAGAGCACGATACCGATATTTCACTCTAAGTAGCATGGTATTTCAGCAAGGAAACGTTAGTTCCATATAATGTAAAAGAAAGCGCAGCGGAGCGGGCCCGGGTCAGCCAGTAACTCTCATACAAACCGATCATCCGATTTGTCTTCTTGAGTCAACAAGCCGCAATCTCTGTCCGATTTGGCTGAAATTTTGCTTGCAGTGTTCTGTGACTCTTCCAATAACTGTGTCAAATGCGGTCCAAATCAGTCTACAACCTGATATAGCTCTCATGAAAACCGGTCTCTCGATCATCATTGTTCGGTTCTTAGAAGCTTTAATTTCTGCTGGTTTGACAGAAGTCTGGTATGTACATGCTTAATTTCAGCCAAATCGGACAAAAATTGCGGTTTCCATGGGCTCAATAAGTTAAATCTATATCAGGTTGTAGACCGATTTGGACCGTACGTGGTGCAAAATTCAGCCAAATCGGACATAAATTGCGGCTTTCGGGGTCTAATGAATTTAAATCGGGAGATTGGTTAATATGGGAGCTAAATATATCTAAATCTGAACCGATATCCCATTGACAACTCCCAACGGCCTACATCAATGTTAAGTATCTGTGAAAAATTTACGCCTTTGACCGCTATCGTGATTTCGACAGACGGACGGGGTCTTAGACGAATATTTCGAAGTGTTACAAACGGAATGACTAGATTAGTATACCCCCATATTATGGTGGTGTGTATAATAAAATTAGTCCCTTCAACTAAATTTACTTACCCTCCACCATAGGATGGGGATATACTAATTTCACCATTCTGTTTGTAACTCCTCGAAATATTCGTCGAAGACCCATAAAGTATATATATTCTTGATAGTCGTGATATTTTATGTCGATCTAGCCATGTCCGTCCGTCTGTCTGTCGAAAGCACGCTAACATCCGAAGGAGTAAAGCTAGCCGCTTGAAATTTTGCACAAATACTTCTTATTAGTGTAGATAGGTTGGGATTGTAAATGCGCTATATCGGTCTACGTTTTGATATAGTTGTTATATAAACCGATCTGGGATCTTGACTTCTTGGTCCGCTATAGGGTACAATTCTTATACGATTTGGCTGAAATGTTGCATGCTGTGATTTCTTATGACTTCCAACAACTGTACTAAGTATGGTAGAAATCGGTCCATAACCTGATATAGCTGTCATATAAACCGATCTGGGGTCTTGACATCTTGAGCCACTAGAGGGCGCACTTATTATCCGATTTAGCTGCAATTGGTTAATAGCCTCCCCTATAAACCGATCTCCTTATTTTACTTCTTCAGCCCTTAAAGTGCGCAATTCTTACTAGATTTGGCTGAAATATTACACAATGACTTCTACTATGGTCTCCAATATTCAGCTCAATTATTGTCCGAAATGAACCATTACTTGATATTGTTCCAATAATATAGTAATTATTTTCTTTTATCCTTTGTTTTCCTAGAAAGAGATACCGTGGCAAAGGCTCAACAAATGCAATCCATGGTGGAGGGTATATAAAATTCGACCCGGCCGTGTGCGTGTGCAGTTGTTATCCGATTTTTGCGTGTGCAGTTGTTATCCGATTTTCCTGAAATATTTCCCAATGACTTCTATGACCTCCAACATACCTCCAAAGAAACAGGCAACCATTCTCTTCGAAGTGCTTCTTCGACGCCTTCGAAGGTCTAAATGGTAGATTGTTGTTTTGTTCTGGGCTCATTGGCATAGATCCACGATTAGCCAGCTGTAGCGATCCTGTAAACGTATTTTATAGCACCACGATCGTACTTTTTCATCGCCTTTTTTTAACGGTTGTCAAATTGTGCGGATTCCAACAAAAACAAACCTTTTTGTTCGGCAAGGCGTTTTTGCCATATTGCAAATGTGTGCTGTTGGAAGAAATACCAAGTATGCCCCTGTCTCACGGTATGTCACATGACGATCTTGCCTTATAAGTTCAGGCACGGCATCAACGTTCAATGATACAACCAACGGCCATTTTTGAACGAGTCTTACGGAATTCGACTTTTAGCGAGCATCTTGAGAAATTGAAATTTAGCACAGATACTTTTTTTGTCCATAAGCAGGTTAAGTTTGAAGATAAGCTATATCAGACTATATCTTGATATAGCCGCCATATAGACCAATCGGCAGATTTAGGGTCTTAGGCCTATAAAAGCCACATTTATTTTCCGATTTTGCTGAAATTTACGACAGTGAGTTGTGTTAGGCCCTTCGACATTCTTCGTCAATTTGGCACAGATCGGTCTAGATTTGGATGTAGCTGCCATATAGACCGATCCTCCGATTTAGGGTCTTAAGCTCATAAAAGCCACATTTATTATCCGATTTTGCTGAAAGTGAGTTGTGTTAGGCTCTTCGACATCCTTTGTCAATTTGGCTCAGATCGGTCCTGATATATCCAAATCAGGAGCGATCTGAGCCAAATTAGCAAATTTATTCTCCGATTTTGCTGAAACTGGAAACGGTAAGTTGCACTACCGACCCGAATAGGGGGTATATCGGACCATACTTACATATAAAGGGTGATTTTTTTGAGGTTAGGATTTTCATGCATTAGTATTTGACAGATCACGTGGGATTTCAGACATGGTGTCAAAGAGAAAGATGCTCAGTATGCTTTGACATTTCATCATGAATAGACTTACTAACGAGCAACGCTTGCAAATCATTGAATTTTATTACCAAAATCAGTGTTCGGTTCGAAATGTGTTCATTCACCGTTCAGCGATGAGGCTCATTTCTGGTTGAATGGCTACGTAAATAAGCAAAATTGCCGCATTTGGAGTGAATAGCAACCAGAAGCCGTTCAAGAACTGCCCATGCATCCCGAAAAATGCACTGTTTGGTGTGGTTTGTACGCTGGTGGAATCATTGGACCGTATTTTTTCAAAGATGCTGTTGGACGCAACGTTACGGTGAATGAACACATTTCGAACCGAACACTGATTTTGGTAATAAAATTCAATGATTTGCAAGCGTTGCTCGTTTGTAAGTCTATTCATGATGAAATGTCAAAGCATACTGAGCATCTTTCTTTTTGACACCATGTCTGAAATCCCACGTGATCTGTCAAATACTAATGCATGAAAATCCTAACCTCAAAAAATCACCCTTTAGCTGTCATATTGACCGATATGTAGATTTAGGGTCTTAAGCCTATAACAGCCTACCAATTACTTGAAACGTGGAACTATTACTTGTATAGAGCTTCTCGGCACTACAACCAAATATGTATACGATCGGCCTGTATTTGGATATTTATATGGATATATTGGGTTGCCCAAAAAGTAATTGCGGATTTTTCATATAGTCGGCGTTGACAAATTTTTTCACAGCTTGTGACTCTGTAATTGCATTCTTTCTTCTGTCAGTTATCAGCTGTTACTTTTAGCTTGCTTTAGAAAAAAAGTGTAAAAAATGTATATTTGATTAAAGTTCATTCAAAGTTTTTACTTTTTGTTCAACCCAATAGTAATGCTATATATATAAATATATAATTAATGGGGTATTAGATCAATATTTCGAGGTATTACAAATGCAATGACTAGATTAGTATACCTCCATCCTATGGGTCCAGTGTCCGGCCGTCCGAATTTTTGCTATTCACCACCATGGATATATTTATTATTCAAATTTATTATAGCATTACTATTGGGCAAATATCGGCAAAAAAATGTATATGGGAGCTACATATAAATCTAGGTAGTCCGGTAGCCGAGTTGGAGGCGTGGTTGCATTGCCATAGCGGGGGTCATGAGATTGATTTCCACCAGAGGCCTTGGTCTGTTGCTACTGTGGTATCACAATGGACTTAAAATTGTCTAAGTGACTTTGTAAAAGACTGCCACTCTTACCGAACCTAAACTACATATAGATCTGCACCGATTTTGATAAAATTTTGCACACCTATTAAATAGTCAAACAAAACACCTTGTGCAAAATTTTGGTAAAGATAGGCCAAAATTGTGGCTTCTACAGCCTTAAACGAACATATCGGGTGAACGATATATATAGAACTAATGCATACATATTGGGTAATTAAAAAAATTTCTTCATGCCAAATTTGGTAAAGATCGGACCAAAATTGTGGCTTCTACAGAATTAATAGTTCAAATCAATTGAAGGATACATATGGCAGCTATATCTAAATTTACATATATTGGGACGTCAAAAAAAGCATTTCAGGCTAAATTTGGTAAGGAACGGATCAATATTTTGATATATAGGATCTATATCAAAATCTGCTCCGATTTTTATTGTACCCTCCACCATAGGATGGGGGGTATACTAATTTCGTCATTCTAAAAAAGCATTTCAGGCTAAATTTGGTAAGGAACGGATCAATATTTTGATATATAGGATCTATATCAAAATCTGATCCGATTTTTATTATACCCTCCACCATAGGATGGGGGGTATACTAATTTCGTCATTCTGTTTGTAACTACTCGAAATATTCGTCTGAGACCCCATAAAGTATATATATTCTTGATCGTCGCGAAATTTTATGTCGATCTAGCCATGTCCGTCCGAATGTCCATCCGTCCGTCCGTCCGCCTGTCTGTCGAAAGCACCCTAACTTCCGAAGGAGTGAAGCTAGCCGCTTGAAATTTTGCACAACTACTTCTTATCGGTGTAGGTTGGTTGGTATTGTAAATGGGCCATATCGGTCCATGTTTTGATATAGCTGCCATATAAACCGATCTTGGGTCTTGACTTCTTGAGCCTCTAGAGTGCGCAATTCTTATCCGATTGGAATGAAATTTTGCACGACGTGTTTTGTTATGATATCCAACAACTGTGCCAAGTATGGTTCAAATCGGTTCATAACCTCATATAGCTGTCATATAAACCGATCTTATCCGATTGGAATGAAATTTTGCACGTAGTATTTTGTTAAGATATCCAACCTGATTCATAACCTGATATAGCTGTCATATAAGCAGTTTTGGGGACTTGACTTCTTGAGCTTCTAGAGGGCGCAATTCCTTTCCGATTTGGCTGAAATTTTGCAAGACGTATTTTATTCTTACTTTCAACAACTGTGTCAAATAAGGTTCAAATCAGTTCATAACCTGATATAGCTGCCATATAAACCGATCTGGGATCTTAACTTCCTGCGCCTCTAGAGGTCGCAATTTTTATCCGATTTGCCTGTACGACGGATTCTCTCATGACCATCAACATATATGTTTATTATGGTCTGAATTGGTCCATAGCCCGATACAGCTCCCATATAAATCGATCTCTCTATTTTACTTCTTGGGTCCCCAAAGGGGCGACCATTCGAATTGGCTGACATTTTACAAGGTCTCCAACATATAATTTAATTGTGGTCCAAACCGGACCATATCTTGATATCGCTCTAATAGCAGAGCAAATCTCTGAGACCCCATAAAGTATATATATTCTTGATCGTCGTGAAATTTTATGTCGATCTAGCCATGTCCGTCCGTCTGTCTGTCGAAAGCACGCTAACTTCCGAAGGAGTAAAGCTAGCAGATTGAAATTTTGCACAAATACTTCTTATTAGTGTAGGTCGGTTGGTATTGTAAATGGGCCATATAGGTTCATGTTTTGATATAGCTGCCATATAAACCGATCTTGGGTCTTGACTTCTTGAGCCTCTAGAGTGCGCAATTCTTATCCGATTGGGATGGAATTTTGCACGACGTGTTTTGTTATTATATCCAACAACAGTGCCAAGTATGGTTCAAATCGGTCCATAACCTGATATAGCTGCCATATAAACCGATCTTGGGTCTTGGCTTCTTGACCCTCTAGAGGGCGCAATTCTTATCCGATTGGAATGGAATTTTGCACGACGTGTTTTGTTATGATATCCAACAACTGTGCCAAGTATGGTTCAAATCGGTCCATAACCTGATATAGCTGCAATATAAACCGATCTTGGGTCTTGACTTCTTGAGCGTCTAGAGTGCGCAATTCTTATCCGATTGAAATGAAATTTTGCACGATGTGTTTTGTTATTATATCCAACAACAGTGCCAAGTATGGTTCAAATCGGTCTATAACCTGATATAGCTGCCATATAAACCGATCTTTGGTCTTGATTTCTTGAGCCTCTAGAGGGCACAATTCTTATCCGATTTGAATGAATTTTTGCACGAAGTATTTTGTTATGATATCCAACAACTGTGCCAAGTATGGTTGAAATCGGTTTATAACCTGATATAGCTGCCATATAAACCGATCTGGGGTCTTGACTTCTTGAGCGTATAGAGTGCGCAATTCTTATCCGATTGGAATGAAATTTTGCACGACGTGTTTTGTTACGATATCCAACAACTGTGCCAAGTATGGTTCAATTCGGTTCATAACCCTATATAGCTGTCATATAAACCGATCTTGAGCCTCTAGAGGGCGCAATTCTTATCCAATTGGAACGAAATTTTGCACACCGTGTTTTGTTATGATATCCAACAACTGTGCTAAGTATGGTTCAAATCGGTTCATAACCTGATATAGCTGTCATATAAACAGATCTGGGGACTTGACTTCTTGAGCTTCTAGAGGGCGCAATTCCTATCCGATTTGGCTGAAATTTCGCAAGACGTTTATTATACCCTCCACCATAAGATGGGGGGTATACTAATTTCGTCATTCTGTTTGTAACTACTCGAAATATTCGTCTGAGACCCCATAAAGTATATATATTCTTGATCGTCGCGACATTTTATGTCGATCTAGCCATGTCCGTCCGTCTGTCCGTCCGTCCGTCCGTCCGTCTGTCTGTCGAAAGCACGCTAACTTCCGAAGGAGTAAAGCTAGCCGCTTGAAATTTTGCACAAATACTTCTTTTTAGTGTAGGTCGGTTGGTATTGTAAATGGGCCATATCGGTCCATGTTTTGATATAGCTGCCATATAAACCGATCTTGGGTCTTGACTTCTTGAGCCTCTAGAGTGCGCAATTCTTATCCGATTGGGATGAAATTTTGCATGACGTGTTTTCCTATGATATCCAACAACTGTGCCAAGTATAGTTTAAATCGGTCTATAACCTGATATAGCTGCAATATAAACCGATCTTCGGTCTTGACTTCTTGAGCCTCTAGCGTACGCAATCTTATCCGATCAGAATAAAATTTTGCACGACGTGTTTTGTTATAATATCCAATAACTGTGCCAAGTATGGTTCAAATCGGTCCATAACCTGATATAGCTGCAATATAAACCGGTCTTGGGTCTTGACTTCTTGAGCGTCTAGAGTGCGCAATTCTTATCCGATTGAAATGAAATTTTGCACGATGTGTTTTGTTATTATATCCAACAACAGTGCCAAGTATGGTTCAAATCGGTCCATAACCTGATATAGCTGCCATATAAACCGATCTTGGGTCTTGACTTCTTGACCCTCTAGAGGGCGCAATTCTTATCCGATTGGGATGAAATTTTGCACGACGTGTTTTGTTATGATATCCAACAACTGTGCCAAGTATGGTTCAAATCGGTCCATAACCTGATATAGCTGCAATATAAACCGATCTTGGGTCTTGACTTCTTGAGCGTCTAGGGTGCGCAATTCTTATCCGATTGAAATGAAATTTTGCACGATGTGTTTTGTTATTATATCCAACAACAGTGCCAAGTATGGTTCAAATCGGTCTATAACCTGATATAGTTGCCATATAAACCGATCTTTGGTCTTGATTTCTTGAGCCTCTAGAGGGCACAATTCTTATCCGATTTGAACGAACTTAGCACGCTTTTACTTGTTATATTTCTCACACGTGCGAAAAGTTCACACGAAACATATTATGCTAAATTTTTAAAAGATCCTATCAAAAGTGTGGATACGGATGAAAGATATATATGATTTATGCCACATCAAAAAACACCTTATGCCACATTTGGTAAAGATCTGACCAAGAAGGTCTAAGAATATCAGACCAATGGCTTATCGGAGGAAATATATATATGGGAGCTATATGTAAATTTAAACCGATTTTTTCAAAATCAATAGCGTTCGTCCTTGGACCAAAAAAGTGACTTACACTAAATTTTATGATAATCGAACAAAAAAAGCGACCTGAACCTTGATTACAAGAATATATGGACAGACAGACATACCGACGGAGAGACGGACATAGCTAAATCGAATCAGGAAGTGATTTTGAGCCGATCGGTATAGTTATCGATGGGCCTAGCTCTTCTTCTTCTTAGCGTTGCAAACAAATGCACAAAGTTGTAATACCCTTTACCACAGTGGTGGTGTAGGGTATACAAAGTTCAATGAGACTTTAAAGATGTTGTTTTTACATGAAATTTAGTTTTATAAAATATTTCACCAATTTATTATTTTTTTATGGAAAATTTCGTCTTAATTATAATCAAGAAAAAATTACCTCAAATTTGTAATTACATCCAAGGTTCGTCAAAATTTGTTTTCAGCTATAATTTTGAAACGGAACTCTCCTTCAATTTCAATTGTCTAAACCGTAAAATTAATTTGTAATTGATTATCCCAAACTTTTGCAAATCTTTAAGCACTTCTTGAGCACCATCACAATCAAAATACTGCGTGCCACATAATGCTGCTGCAATTTAAAGAAAAGCATTTCTGTCATCGCCAACAGTTGGAAGGAAGCAAGTGTAATCATCGTGTAAATTGAATTTTTCCCATGCTATCTATTGCTCGCACCAGGTTTTTCTTAGACAAGACTTTTATTTATCGTAGATGGGAAAACACCAGCGGAAATCTGATGAAATCGTATAGCGTTTCACCGCCAAATACTTGCATCACGAGTAAGAAACAAAAAAAAAATTCAACGACTTGTCCGTCTGGCCGTATATTTTATGAGATGACAGTCATTGCCATTGAAAAGCTATATGCGGATATTATAGTAAATTTCAAACCTTCAGTCTCATAAAATTGCAATCATCAAGAAGAACAGAAGCCAAAAGCAGTCGTTTGCAGCAAGCAGCCATAACAGTATCAGAGAAATGCCCAAGACCAAAGTAGATTTTGTTATGGTAAGATTTTTGTGGGGTTTGAGGAAGCAAATGTTTAAAGGAGTGTTGCCTATGCGGAAACATATACACAATATTATTAAAACCAACAAGTAAAAGCGTGCTAAGTTCGGCCGGGCCGAATCTCACATACCCTCCACCATGGATCGCATTCGTCGAGTTCTTTTCACGGCATCTCTTCTTAGGCAAAAAATGATATAAGAAAAGATTTGCTCTGCTATTAGAGCGATATCAAGATATGGTCCGGTTTGGACCACAATTAAATTATATTTATGTTGGAGACCTGTGTAAAATGTCAGCCAATTCGAATTGCGCCCTTTGTAGGCTCAAGAAGTAAAATAGAGAGATCGATTTATATGGGAGCTGTATCGGCCTTTAGACCAATTCAGACCATAATAAACACGTATGTTAATGGTCATGAGAGAATCCGTCGTACAAAATTTCAGGCAAATCGGATAATAATTGCGACCTCTAGAGGCTCAAGAAGTCAAGTTCCCAGATCGGTTTATATTGCAGCTATATCAGGTTATGAACCGACTTGTACTTTATTTGACATAGTTGTTGAAAGTAACAATAAAAAAGTCTTGCGAAATTACAGTCAAATCGGATAGAAATTGAGCCCTCAAGAAGTCAAGTCCCCAGATCGGTTTATATGACAGCTATATCAGGTTATGAACCGATTTGAACCATATTGGGCACAGTTGTTGGATATAATAACGAAACACGCCGTGCAAAATTTCATTCCAATCGGATAAGAATTGCGCACTCTAGAGGCTCAAGAAGTCAAGACCCAAGATCGGTTTATATGGCAGCAATATCAGGTTATAAACCGATTTTGAACCATACTTGGCACAGTTGTTGGATATCATAACAAAACACGTCGTGCAAAATTTCATTCTAATCGGATAAGAATTGCGCACTCTAGAGGCTCAAGAAGTCAAGACCCAAGATCGGTTTATATGGCAGCTATATCAAAACATGGACCGATATGGCCCATTTACAATACCAACCGACCTACACTAATAAGAAGTATTTGTGCAAAATTTCAAGCGGCTAGCTTTACTCCTTCGCAAGTTAGCGTGCTTTCGACAGACAGACGGACGGACGGACGGACGGACGGACGGACGGACAGACGGACGGACAGACGGACGGACATGGCTAGATCGACATAAAATTTCACGACGATCAAGAATATATATACTTTATGGGGTCTCAGACGAATATTTCGAGTAGTTACAATCAGAATGACGAAATTAGTATACCCCCCATCTTATAGTGGAGGGTATAATTAAGAGCGTGCCGGGCCGAATCTTATACACCCTCCACCATTGATCGCATTTGTCGAGTTCTATGCGCGGTATCTCTTTTTAGGCAAACACAGAATATTGAATAAGAACTGTTATGCTATTGAAGCTATATCAAGTTATAGTCCGATTCGGACCATAAATGAGTGCTGAACATTGTACAATTCATTGTGTAATATTTCAGTTCATTCGGATAAGAATTGCGCCTTGTAGAGGCTCAAGAATCAAAATCGGGAGATGGGATTATATGGGAGCTGTATCAAGCTATTGATCGATTCAGACTATATAAGACACGTATGTTGAAGATCATGAGAGAGGCCGTTGTACAAAATTTCTGCCAAATCGGATGAGAATTGCGCCCTCTAGAGGTTCAAGAAGTCAAGATCCCAGATCGGTTTATATGGCAGCTATATCAGGTTCTATACCGATTTACGCCATATTTAGCACAGTTATTGGTCATAACAAAATACCTCATGCAAAATTTGAGCCAAATCGGATGAGAATTGCGCGCTCTATTGGGTCAAGAAGTCAAGATCCAAGATCAGTTTATATGGCAGCTATATCAGGCTATGAACCGATTTCAACCATACTTAGCATCATATTGCAATAGCAGGAAAATACTTCCTATTTGGGTGGTGTTGTGGGGATGGGGTGGCCCCATAGACATGGGGCTTAACTCCAAAAATTCGTGCTTAACTCCCAAAGATCTTTTATTTGAGCCCCATATTTCTATGGTTGTAAATTTGTCCCCTTTGGGGGATGTTTTTGGTGAGGGGCGGCCCTAAACACTTGGTCCCATATTTGGATATCAGATTCATATTGAGCATTCAAATACCTTTTATTTAAGCCCCATATTCCCATGGTTAGTAAATAAGTCCTGTTTGGGGGGTGTTTTGGGAAAGGGGTGGACCCCCAGAAACGTGGTCCCACATTTCGATATTAGATTCGTATTTTACTCGCAACTACCTTTCATTTGAGTCTCATATTGCCATGGCCGGTAAATATGTCCGATATAGTGGTGTTTTGGGGCTTGGGGTGGTCCCCCTAGCACTTGGTTCGACAATTGGATATCAGATACGTTTTCTTATCCTAAATACCTTTCATTTGAGTCCCTTATTGTCGTGATTGGGCTAAATATATGTTTGGTAGGTTTTGGGGTGGGGCAGCCCCCTTAGGTACCCCATCCGAAATTTGGATACCAAATTTTTATTTTTATGGTACTATAGGAGAGCACACAAAATTTCGCTTAAATCGGACCACCCATCTCCGGGATCTGGCGGTTTTGGAAATTAGGGTAAGGGGGAGGGTCCGCCCCCCTTCAGATACCAAAACATAATAGTACCCTATTTTCACCACGGGGTCATTATGCACCATCTGTGATAATTTCAAGAAAATCGGTTTAGCCGCTTCTGAGTCTATAAGGAACACACAAACAAACAAACAAACACAAATTGATTTTTATATATAAGGTAAGACTAGTTGACCCGAGCCCGCTCCGCTGCGCCTTATTTAACTTTATACGGAACAAAAGTTTCCTTGGAATATATATTTTCGACAATAAAGATCTTTTAGTGAAATACCATGCTAACTTGACTAACAATATAAGTGCCTTTATTTGAATCCCATATGATCTTTATTGGTCTACGAATTTAAGTTTGAATGTAAGGTGTACTCCATTCTTGAAATACTTCATTTCAGCCCGATATTCTCATGATGTCTGATTACTTCGACCCAAAATTTAGTGCTTTATTCGTTTTCTGGTCTTCAATACCTTTCTTTTGATACCCTTTTGTTTTGATTGTGCCCATCGGACCACTTTTTGATATGGGTGGCGTTTTTGGCGTAAGGGGGGGGGTCCGCCTCCACCCTATATCTATAAATTATATTGACAATGTTTCCTTCCTTCCTGATACACAATCTATGAAAATTCTAAGAAAACAGGTTCAGCCAAGTATCATAAAGTCATAATGGGTCTAATGGCGTTTTTGAGGGGTGGCGTGACCCCCTATACTTGGATCTGATTTTGTATGCCAGATGCCAAATCTACTCCCGAATACCTTTCATTTGAGCTCCATATTGAATATGTCTGTTTGGGGGAGTTTGGGGTTTGCCGTTTTTCAGTCGATATGAAACAAACAGTCCCATATTGTCCTTATCGGTCCACTTTTGATTCTGGCTGGAGTTTTTTTGGGTAACGGTGGAGGGTCCGCCCCCTTCGGTTATCAATAAATTATAAAGCCTATTCCTACTTCGTAACCACATTCGTAATCAACTCCCGAATACCTTTCATTTGAGTCCCATATTGTCATGATCGTCAAATAAACCTAATTTAAGAGGTTTTGAGGCTGCGGCGGCCCCCCAGGTACTAGGACCCAACTTTTAGATGCCAGATGCCAAATCTACTCCCGAATACCTTTCATTTGAGCTCCATATTGAATATGTCTGTTTGGGGGAGTTTGGGGTTTGCCGTTTTTCAGTCGATATGAAACAAACAGTCCCATATTGTCCTTATCGGTCCACTTTTGATTCTGGCTGGAGTTTTTTTGGGTAACGGTGGAGGGTCCGCCCCCTTCGGTTATCAATAAATTATAAAGCCTATTCCTACTTCGTAACCACATTCGTAATCAACTCCCGAATACCTTTCATTTGAGTCCCATATTGTCATGATCGTCAAATAAACCTAATTTAAGAGGTTTTGAGGCTGCGGCGGCCCCCCAGGTACTAGGACCCAACTTTTATTATATAATATTCGTACTCTACTCTTGAATCATCAAAAACTCTCTACTCTTGAATCATCAAAAAATTATTTAGCCTATGTTTCCTTCCAGACCTACCTACACAATCTGTGAAAATTTCAAGGTAATCGGTTCAGCAGTTTTTGAGTCTATACGGAACAAACAAACAAACCGACGAACAAACAAACATACAAACAAACATACAAACAAACAAACAAAGACAATTTGAATATTATATGTAACATTTATTCATAATTTTATTAATGGGGGCGGTTTTGCCAGAATTTAATTTCTTTAGGATATTTTGTAAAAATTTGACTTTTGGACGACTCTTTATGATTTTTCAAAACAATGGCAACCCTACTTTCATTTATTAAAGGCATTTCACCTTAAACTTTTGCTAAAGTCTTTGGACGATTGTGAGACTGTCGTTGATATTACTCGTTTTTTTTTTTTGTTTCTCAGGATAATGATGCATGCTGTTAATGTTGTCTTCGAATATGTTGCCGTTGTATCCTTCTGTCTGTTCTTTGGCGTGTGTCTGTGCCATGTTGCAATTTGATTGCAGGAAGTGTCAATATTATCGATAATATTGTTGTTATACCAACTCGATATTGAATTCGATGGTTGCTAGGTCTTCCCTTCGCAGCAGGTCTTTCCTTCGCAGCAGTGTTGATGTTGCACTTTCTTCCGTCTGTTGACATTGATAATCCTAGGGAGTTGCACGAGAGCAATAGACACTGAGCACCACATTGTCAATGCTGCATTAGCTGTTGCTTTGCCGTTGTGCGTACAACCCTAACTGGGTTTTTCAGGCGTTTCGAATCTCATTGGGAATCATTTCTTTTAATCACTGCCGTTTTCCTGTGCTTTCTTAGAAAGAAAGTATTTTGTGTTTTACCATCATGACTCGTGCCTGGAATTGTAAAATACATTCAAAAGATTTGTGAAACAATTTTCCTTACATTGGTGTTGAAGTGGGCAGGGTGGTTAAGGAAGTAAAAAGAGAAAATAACAGTTTGCAAAATTATCCATGAAAATCTATCTATCTATCTATCTATCTATCTATCTATCTATCTATCTATCTATCTATCTATCTATCTATCTATCTATCTATCTATCTATCTATCTATCTATCTATCTATCTATCTATCTATCTATCTATCTATCTATCTATCTATCTATCTATCTATCTATCTATCTATCTATCTATCTATCTATCTATCTATCTATCTATCTATCTATCTATCTATCTATCTATCTATCTATCTATCTATCTATCTATCTATCTATCTATCTATCTATCTATCTATCTATCTATCTATCTATCTATCTATCTATCTATCTATCTATCTATCTATCTATCTATCTATCTATCTATCTATCTATCTATCTATCTATCTATCTATCTATCTATCTATCTATCTATCTATCTATCTATCTATCTATCTATCTATCTATCTATCTATCTATCTATCTATCTATCTATCTATCTATCTATCTATCTATCTATCTATCTATCTATCTATCTATCTATCTATCTATCTATCTATCTATCTATCTATCTATCTATCTATCTATCTATCTATCTATCTATCTATCTATCTATCTATCTATCTATCTATCTATCTATCTATCTATCTATCTATCTATCTATCTATCTATCTATCTATCTATCTATCTATCTATCTATCTATCTATCTATCTATCTATCTATCTATCTATCTATCTATCTATCTATCTATCTATCTATCTATCTATCTATCTATCTATCTATCTATCTATCTATCTATCTATCTATCTATCTATCTATCTATCTATCTATCTATCTATCTATCTATCTATCTATCTATCTATCTATCTATCTATCTATCTATCTATCTATCTATCTATCTATCTATCTATCTATTTATCTATCTATCTATCTATCTATCTACCCTCCACCATAAGATGGGGGGTATACTAATTTCGTCATTCTGTTTGTAACTACTCGAAATATTCGTCTGAGACCCCACAAAGTATATATATTCTTGATCTTCGTGACATTTTATGTCGATCTAGCCATGTCCGTCCGTCTGTCCATCCGCCCGTCCGTCCGTCCGTCCGTCTTTCTGTCGAAAGCACGCTAACTTCCGAAGGAGTAAAGCTAGCCGCTTGAAATTTTGCACAAATACTTCTTATTAGTGTAGGTCGGTTGGTATTGCAAATGGGCTATATTGGTCCATGTTTTGATATAGCTGCCATATAAACCGATCTTGTGTCTTGACTTCTTGAACCTCTAGAGTGCGCAATTCTTATCCGATTCGAAATAAATTTTGTACGGCGTGTTTTTTTATGATATCCAACAACTGTGCCAAGTATGGTTTAAATCGGTCCATAACCTGATATAGCTGCCATATAAACCGATCTTGGGTCTTGACTTCTTGGGCCTCTAGAGGGCGCAATTCTTATCCGATTGAAATGGAATTTCGCACGACGTGTTTTGTTATGATATCCAACAACTGTGTCAAGTATGGTTCAAATCGGTCCATAACCTGATATAGCTGCCATATAAACCGATCTTGGGTCTTGACTTCTTGAGCCTCTAGAGTGCGCAATTCTTATCCGATTCGAAATAAATTTTGTACGGCGTGTTTTTTTATGATATCCAACAACTGTGCCAAGTATGGTTTAAATCGGTCCATAACCTGATATAGCTGCCATATAAACCGATCTTGGGTCTTGACTTCTTGGGCCTCTAGAGGGCGCAATTCTTATCCGATTGAAATGGAATTTCGCACGACGTGTTTTGTTATGACATCCAACAACTGTGCCAAGTATGGTTTAAATCGGTCGATAACCTGATATAGCTGCCATATAAACCGATCTTGGGTCTTGACTTCTTCAGCCTCTAAATTGGGCAATTCTTATCCGATTGGGATGAAATTTTGCACGACGTGTTTTGGTATGATATCCAATAACTGTGCCAAGTATGGTTCAAATCGGTTTATAACATGAGTAGTAGTAGTAGTAGTAGTAGTGTAATCTTTATTGTTAATTTCTTTCGTTTTCAATTTACATATTACATTATTCGAGTTATTAAATTCTCGAAAAAAAAAACAATCAAAGATTTTACGACTATGACAAAATGTCGTCAGTCGGGAGTTCAAAATTAATAAGTTAATTATTATGTTGCCAATGTTAAAAATAAAATACAAAAAAAAGGAAAAAAGCAAGTGGTTTCTAATTTTACTTAAGCAAATTCAGATAATATTAATTTTCTATAGTTTAGTGCTGAGATCAAGAAGCGTGCCAAGTTCTTCCAATCTGTTTCTTGTCTTCCATCCAAGATGTTGATAACTTCGTTGTCAGCTAGCAATGGTTTATTGAAGAAACATACCCTGTATGCTCTGAGAATTGGGCATTTGCCTAGGAAATGTTGTAGTGTTTCTTTATCTTGTAGATTACATAACGTACAAGTTTCCCCTCTTGAACGATCAAAACTGTTGCGATTTAGCACTATTAAATCAGAACGAGCTTTAAAAATCCATGTTATCTCGTTTTGAGTATATGCATCCTTCACATAGAGTTTCCCTCTAGTATGGTCTAGGAATCTGTATATTCGTGATTGACTCTCCAGCGCTTTTCGAAATCGTTCATTAGCGTAAGTTGCTTCAACATGTTTTAGCAATATCTCGTTATACTCTATCCATTCATGATCTCTTGCGACAGGATTATGTGTTACTATGCTTAGACTATCTGCCAAATCTTTCAACCCTTTGGCCCAGAATATATTTCTAGATAAAATAATTTTTGACAAAACGTGCGGTAAGCGGTTTGTTCCATATTGTAACAAGGTTTTCGTTACATAATTTAAATGCATTTCAAGCGTGTATAGGTGGCCATTTTTAATTCCAAATTCAATTTCTAAGGCATAGTTTGGTGTTGAATCCGGCAGATTCATTATTTTCTTAAGGAAATGTCGCTGAAGCATATCTACTTGATCAAAATATGTGTAACCCCAGATTTGAGATGCATATGCTTGTATTGATCTGCAGACCGCTAAAAACAGCTTCCATTTGCTTTCCAGAGTCACATTTTTTGAGCTAAGAAAATTTTGCCATGTCATATTTATGGCGCATTTTGCTTCATTATTTCTTTTTTGGATGTGCCTTGTAAAGGTCATTCGAGGAGTTAATATTACCCCTAGGTAATTATATTCGGGAACTATTTCAATGTCGTACCCTCTGAACTTCCAGTTTTCGTGCCGTCCAAGCCGACCCCCATTTCTAAACACCATCATTTTGGATTTACTTAGATTAATATGCATATTCCACAATTGACAGTAGCTATCTAACTTTTCAATCATACTGCTCATTACTTCCGGTTCTTCCGCCAATAGCACAATGTCGTCTGCATATAACAGAACCCTGATATTGTGCCCATCAATGTTTATGCCACCCTCTATGACATCATGCAGATCATTTACATAAAGTGAAAACAAAAGAGGTGAAAGGAGACATCCCTGCTTCACTCCAGATTTTGTGTCAAAATATTCTGACAATTCTTCACCAGTCCATACTGCTGCTTTTGTGTTTTTGTATATTTCCGATATCATTTTAATAAATTTGTATGAGATGCCAATAGTATGCAGTTTATATAATAGTGACTTTCTTGGGACCGTATCAAAAGCTGCTTTAAAGTCAACGAAGAAAGCGTACACTTTTCTTCGCTCAGCTAATTTAATGTTGACTATGGCTGACAAATTATAAATGTTGTCTGCAGTGGAGTACCTCCTTCTGAATCCAGCCTGATACTCGACAATTATTTCCTTAGCTTCAACCCACGCCTGTAACCTATCATTCAGGACTCCCATAAAAATCTTAGCCGATGAGTTCATAAATGATATTCCACGGTAGTTATTCACTTCATTTACTGGCCCCTTTTTGTAAATAGGAAAAATTATAGTTTTTTCCAGAAACTCTTCCACCTTAGCTTCAGAAAACATCTTATTGTATAAACTTGCTAGCGTTATAAAAAGTTCCTCTGTGCCATTTATGAAGAATTCATACGATATTCTGTCTTCTCCTGGTGCTTTATTCGGTTTGACTGCTCGAAGTACTTTTTTGATTTCTTCCACAGTTATATCTGCGTCCAGAAACTGATCTTGAGTCAAAAAAGGTGCGTATAATATTTCTGAACATATTTGAGCCGGATTAAGTAATGATATAAAATAATCTTTAAATATGTTTGCCGAGATATTTGCACCTATACGAAGATCTTCGCCCCTTATTTCCTTCACTAAGCTCCACCATTCCTTGCCGTTATTAATGGTGTTTATTTTAAAGAGTAAATCGTTATTATAGTTGGTTTTGCAAATTTGACATACTTCTTTATATTTTGCTTGGGCTTTTAAATATTTTGACTTATCGGAATGTAATTGTGATTTCCGAAAGTTATTTAGAAGATCAAAAGCCTTTTTCCTAGCCCAATGGCATCTTTCATTGTACCACTTATTTTTTTGGAGAAAGGCACGAGTAGAGACAGACGAAGGTGCTGACCGTTCAATTATCTTCGCTAATTCAGTAATATTTGGGACATTTTCAGAATTTGCTTGTAGATTAGTGTTTAGGCTTCTTTGGTATTGTTGCTTTTGAGAATCCTTCCATTTTAACTTCGGCAGTAAAGCCAGTTTTTTAGTAGACATTGCTTCGGTGTTGAAACCCATTTCAAGTACAATAGGGAGATGATCCGACCATATTTTTTCTTCTATAGAGAATTTATTTACATACCACAACAAGTTTGCGGATACTGCACATATATCGTTAACCGATTGCCCAAGCTTGCTGATATAGGTAAATTCGCCTTCTTCATCGCCGAGAGTTTGACCATTAAGTAAAATCAAATTGTAGTCATCGCAAAATTCTAACAATTTACGCCCTTTCGATTTAACTTCTTTATCCCGCGACTTACGCCTTATTAAGCTTGATATAAAATTGGATCTATTTATTGCCGTAATATCTTGCTGATTTTCTCCGATTCTTACATTCATGTCCCCGATAAACACAGGGTTATTTATTTCATTATCAGCTACAAAAGATTTCAACCGTCGGAACTCAGAATCCCAATCTGCCCCTCTTATGTATACCGGGATAATATTGAACATCAAATTTTGCATTAATATCTTTAAAATTTTGATAGAACCGCCGGATACGAATTCATACTTAAGTCCTTTTTCATGCACTTTTGAATTTACAGCAAGCATTATTCCACCTTTTGCTCTACCGTAATTGCTGTCCCTTTCAGCATAATCCCAATAAATTGTGAAACCAGGAAAATACTTTTCAGCCTGCTTAGTTTTATTTTGCGTGATATGAGTTTCAATTAAAAAGAATATATCAAAAATTTTTAGATATTCGAAAAATGTTGGAAATAATAATTTATTCTGCAATCCGTTGATGTTGTAAGCTGCTATTAGTAGTTTCTGTTTTTATACCCTCCACCATAAGATGGGGGGTATACTAATTTCGTCATTCTGTTTGTAACTACTCGAAATATTCGTCTGAGACCCCATAAAGTATATATATTCTTGATCGTCGTGACATTTTATGTCGATCTAGCCATGTCCGTCCGCCTGTCCGTCCGTCCGTCCGTCCGTCCGTCTGTCTGTCGAAAGCACGCTAACTTCCGAAGGAGTAAAGCTAGCCGCTTGAAATTTTGCACAAATACTTCTTATTAGTGTAGGTCGGTTGGTATTGCAAATGCGCCATATCGGTCCATGTTTTGATATAGATGCCATATAAATCGATCTTGGGTCTTGACTTCTTGAGCCTCTAGAGTGCGCAATTCTT
Organism: Stomoxys calcitrans; assembly: GCF_963082655.1. Taxonomy (NCBI): domain Eukaryota; kingdom Metazoa; phylum Arthropoda; class Insecta; order Diptera; family Muscidae; genus Stomoxys; species Stomoxys calcitrans. Next base: position 46,780,089 of record NC_081552.1, read on the forward strand.
ATCCGATTCGAAAGAAATTTTGTACGGCGTGTTTTTTTATGATATCCAACAACTGTGCCAAGTATGGCTTAAATCGGTCCATAACCTGATATAGCTGCCATATAAACCGATCTTGGGTCTTGACTTCTTGGGCCTCTAGAGGGCGCAATTCTTATCCGATTGAAATGGAATTTCGCACGACGTGTTTTGTTATGATATCCAACAACTGTGTCAAGTATGGTTCAAATCGGTCCATAACCTGATATAGCTGCCATATAAACCGATCTTGGGTCTTGACTTCTTGAGCCTCTAGAGGGCGCAATTCTTATCCGATTAGAATGAAATTTTGCACGACGTGTTTTGTTATTATATTCAACAACAGTGCCAAGTATGGTTCAAATCGGTCCATAACCTGATATAGCTGCCATATAAACCGATCTTGGGTCTTGACTTCTTGAGCCTCTAGAGGGCGCAATTCTTATCCGATTAGAATGAAATTTTGCACGACGTGTTTTGTTATGATACCCAACAACTGTGCCAAGTATGGTTTAAATCGGTCCATAACCTGATATAGCTACCATATAAACCGATCTTGGGTCTTGACTTCTTGAGCCTCTAGAGTGCGCATCTCTTATCCGATTGGAATGAATTTTTGGCACCAAGTATTTCGTTATGATATCCAACAACTGTGCCAAGTATGGTTGAAATCGGTCCATAACCTGATATAGCTGTCATATAAACAGATCTGGGGATTTGATGTCTTGAGCTTCTAGAGGGCGCAATTCCTATCCGATTTGGCTGAAATTTTGCATGACGTATTTTATTTTTACTTTCAACAACTGTGTCAAATAAGGTTCAAATCGGTTCATAACCTGATATAGCTGCCATATAAACCGATCTGGGATCTTGACTTCTTGACCCCTAGAAGTCGCAATTATTATTACCGATATGCCTGAAATTTTGTACGACAGATCCTCTCATGACCATCAACAAAAGTGTTTATTATGGTCTGAATCGGTCTATAGCCCGATACAGATCCCATATAAATCGTTCTCTCTATTTTACTTCGTGAGCCCCAATGGGCGCAATTCTTATACGAATTGGCTGAAATTTTACACAGGTCTCCAACATATAATTTAATTGTGGTCCGAACCGGACCATATCTTGATATCGTTTTAATAGCAGAGCAACTCTTTTCTTATATCCTTTTTTGCCTAAGAAGAGATGCCGGGAAAAGAACTCGACAAATGCGATCCATGGTGGAGGGTATATAAGATTCGGCCCGGCCGAACTTAGCACGCTTTTACTTGTTCCAATCTAGCTCCGACTTCATGTTTGTTTGCAGCAGAAAGGGATTTTATTAGTTTTTTGAATTAGTAGTTAATATTTCATACATATCGTTAAAACTAGCCTTCTTCAAGTCTGGGCCGTATAGCATTTTAAATATTTCCTCCGCAGGCTGGTTTCCACACATCAACTCGTTCTTACTATTCCATTGGAATCTTTTGTTGGATATAAGCATTTTGTCATCCCGAACAGTGATTTTGTGCTTATTACTGTCTGCCAATATTAGTCTTCTTAAAGCTAGCATGGCTTTCTTATTTTTTTGTCTTCTGGGATTTAAATCTCTGTCTATAGATATAGATGTTCCGGCTAAGTTTTTTGTAGTATGTAATACTTGGTTTACGACCGTTTCATTTTCAAATTCCGCTATAATTGTGTACGTGTTATTTCTAACCGCAACAATCTGTGCTGAAGATATTTTAGCTTTTATATTAAGGTTTTCTTCACACACTTTCAAAACAGAGTCCACTGGTGTCTTCTCAAAAACCAGGCCTTTAAATACCAATTTCGTATTTTTAATCTGATGCTCTAGCCATCGTATATTGTTTTCATCTTCCTCTATTTTGTGTTTTAAACATCCTATTTCCTCTTTTAATTTTATGTTTTCGGATTTTAGTGTCCCGATTTCCTCGCATACATTATTTATGTCTGATTTGATGGATTCCAAATCCTTCTTAGTTGGAAGATTTTCAAGCTTTTCCTCCAACGAGGAGTTCATGGTAAGCTTCATCATTTCCATTAATTCACCAACTTCCATATTTCCAACTGGTTTTTTATACCCTCCACCATAAGATGGGGGGTATACTAATTTCGTCATTCTGTTTGTAACTACTCGAAATATTCGTCTGAGACCCCATAAAGTATATATATTCTTGATCGTCGTGACATTTTATGTCGATCTAGCCATGTCCGTCCGTCTGTCCGTCCGTCCGTCCGTCCGTCCGTCCGTCTGTCTGTCGAAAGCACGCTAACTTCCAAAGGAGTAAAGCTAGCCGCTTGAAATTTTGCACAAATACTTCTTATTAGTGTAGGTCGGTTGGTATCGTAAATGAGCCATATCGGTCCATGTTTTGATATAGCTGCCATATAAACCGATCTTGGGTCTTGACTTCTTGAGCCTCTAGAGTGCGCAATTCTTATCCGATTGGAATGAAATTTTGCACGACGTGTTTTGTTATGATATCCAACAACTGTGCCAAGTATGGTTGAAATCGGACCATAACCTGATATAGCTGTCATATAAACAGATCTGGAGATTTGACATCTTGAGCTTTTAGATGGCGCAATTCCTATCCGATTTGGCTGAAATTTTGCATGACGTATTTTATTTTTACTTTCAACAACTGTGTCAAATAAGGTTCAAATCGGTTCATAACCTGATATAGCTGCCATATAAACCGATCTGGGATCTTGACTTCTTGACCCCTAGAGGTCGCAATTATTATCCGATTTGCCTGAAATTTTGTACGACGGATTCTCTCATGACCATCAACAAACGTGTTTATTATGGTCTGAATCGGTCTATAGCCCGATACAGATCCCATATAAATCGTTCTCTCTATTTTACTTCGTGAGCCCCAATGGGCCCAATTCTTATACGAATTGGCTGAAATTTTACACAGGTCTCCAACATATAATTTAATTGTGGTCCGAACCGGACCATATCTTGATATCGTTTAAATAGCAGAGCAACTCTTTTCTTATATCCTTTTTTGCCTAAGAAGAGATGCCGGGAAAAGAACTCGACAAATGCGATCCATGGTGGAGGGTATATAAGATTCGGCCCGGCCGAACTTAGCACGCTTTTACTTGTTAGACATGTTCCTGTCCTCCGGCGAAGTCTCATTCAGCCTTCTTTTTGTTTGCTGGGAGATGTTTTCTTTACATGGTGTTCGTTGCATAGTAAGCTAGTATTAGTTTAACGGATTTCTTATAGTTGGGACACAAACCAAATTAAGAAATGCAGGCCTTCTTAACTGAGCTTATGATTAGTCCAACTAAGTGGCAACTTTATATAATTGTCAATTCGAACAGCTGATATATTTGTTTACAGTCTGCTGAATTCTCTCCGTGCCAAATATTATTATATTTTGTAATTTCGACCAGTTTTTCTTTGTGAAACTTACAATTTTTAAATCCGTAAATTCGCCTGTTGCACACAAAAATCAGCCCTCTCCACAACGTCCACCATCCCACTTCCGACGAACAACAGAATAATTCAAAAAGGCCCAAGGAATACGTCTCAGAAACCACGAAAAAAATCACCAAAACACTGGAGCAACCAACAAACGCTTCGTTCTTGTAAGAGGTTAACAGAGGTTTATAACATGATAAAGCTGCCATATAAACCGATCTTGGGTCTTGAATTCTTGAGCCTCTAGAGTGCGCAATTCTTATCCGATTGGAATGAAACTTTGCACGACGTGTTTTCTTATGATACCCAACAACTGTGCCACGTATGGTTCAAATCGGTTTATAACCTGATATAGCTGCCATATAAACCGATCTTGGGTCTTGACTTCTTGAGCTTCTAGAGGGCACAATTCTTATCCGATTTGATTTGATCCGATTTTTGCACGAAGTATTTCGTTATGGCATCCAACAACTGTGCTAAGAATGGTTCAAATCGGTTAATAACCTGATATAGCTGTCATATGAACAGATTTGGGGATTTGACTTCTTGAGCTTCTACAGGGCCCAATTCCTATCCGATTTGGCTGAAATTTTGCATGACGTATTTTATTCTTACTTTCAACAACTGTGTCAAATAACGTTTAAAGCGGTCCATAACCTGATATAGCTGTCATATAAACCGATCTGGGATCTTGACTTCTTGATCCCTAGAGGTCGCAATTATTATCCGATATGCCTGAAATTTTGTACGACGGATCCTCTCATGACCATCAAGAAACGTGTTTATTATGCTCTGAATCGGTCTATTGCCCGATACAGCTCCCTTATAAATCGTTCTCTCTATCTTACTTCTTGAGCCCCCAAAGGGCGCAATTATTATTCGAATTGGCTGACATTTTACACAGGTCTCCAACATATAATATAATTGTGGTCCAAACCGGACCATATCTTGACATCACTCTAATAGCAGAGCAAATCTTTTCTTATATCTTTTTTGCCTAAGAAGAGATGCCGGGAGAAGAACTCGGAAAATGTGATCCATGGTGGAGGGTATGTAAGATTAGGCCCGGCCGAACTTAGCACGCTTTACTTGCTAGATATAGCTAGTGTACTTATTAGTATATGGTCCAAATCGGAACCTATTTTGATATAACTGATATGGGACATAAGATATGAAATTTTCACCGAATTTTGATGAAAGATGGTTTACATATATACCCGAGGTGGTGGGTATCCAAAGTTCGGCCCGGCCGAACTTAATGCCTTCTTACTTGTTTTGCCTAAGAAGAGATGCCGGGAAAAGAACTCGACAAATGCGATCCATGGTGGAGGGTATATAAGATTCGGCCCGGCCGAACTTAGCACGCTTTTACTTGTTTGTCTTTAAGCAGGTTAAGTTCGAAGATGGCCTATATCGAACTATATCTTCATATAGCCCCCATATAGACCGATCCGCCGATTTAGGGTTTTAGGCCCATAAAAGCCACATTTATTATCCCATTTTGCTGAAATTTGGGACAGTGAGTTGTGTTAGGCTACTCTTCTTTTGGCCCCGATCGGTCCAGATTTGGATATCGATTTCGAAATCGGTCTATTTGGCAGCTAATAGACCAATCTCTCGATTCAAGGTCTTGGGCCCATAGAAGGCGCATTTATTGTGGGATTTTGCACAAATTTGGGACTGTGAATTCTTTAAGGTCCTTCGAAATCCCTCTTCATTTTAGTCTAGATAGGTCTAGATTTGAATATAGCCCTCATACAGACCAATCTCTCGATTTAATGCCTTGGCCCCATAAAAGAGGCATTTATTGTCCAATTTGGCCGAAGTTTGGGAGTGAATTGTGTTAGGCTCTTCTACATTTTTCTCAAACTTGGCCCAAATCGGTCCAGATTTGGATATAGCTGCCATATAGACTGATATCTCGATTTGAAGTCTTGGTCCCATTTATAATCCACTGTCACTGAAATTTGACACAGTGAGTTATGTTAGTCTTTTCGACATTTGTGTCTTATGTGGTTCAGATCAGTTTATTTTTAGATAAGATACTAAAAAAAGCAATATTTATACCCTACACCATTACTGTGGTACAGGGTATTATAACTCAGTGAATTTGTTCGTAACACCTAAAAGGAAGAGAGATAGATCCATTGATAAGTATACCGATCGACTCAGAATCACTTTCTGATTCTATTTAGCTGTGTCCGTTTGTCTGTCCGTCTGTCCATGTTAATTTGTGTACACACTAAAGGTCTCAATTTTTATCTGATCGTCTTCAACAGACAAAAAAATTGGTTCAGAATTGGATATAGCTCCCAAATTGTACTTATAGGGTAGGTATAGGGTATTATACAGTCAGCACCACCCGACTTTTGTCCTTCCTTACTGGTTTGTTATACAAAATTGAACAATGACTTGTACTTATTAGTATTTGTTCCAAATCGGAACATATTTCGATATAGATGCAATGGGGTATAAGGTATGTATTTTTCACCGGATTTTGACGGAATGTGGTTTACTTATATACCCGAGGTGGTGGGTATCCCAAGTTCGGCCCGGCCGAACTTAACGCCTTTTTACCTGTTTTGATTTTCAATTACTTTTTTTGATTTTTAATAATTTTGTTATACCCTACACCCTATTGCAAATTGCAAATTTGGCCCATGAACATTCCACTAAGGAACAGGGCAAACTTCTCACATATCAATGAGTGCAGCCCGATTCAAGTTTTAAGCTCAATGATAAGGGGCCTCCTTTTTATAGCCGAGTCCGAACGACATGCCGCAGTGCGACACCTCTTTCGAGAGAAGTTTTACATGGCATAGTACCTCACAAATGTTGCCAGCATTAGGAGGGGAAAACCACCGTTGAACATTTTTTCTGATGGTCTCGCCAGGATTCGAACCCAGGCGTTCAGCGTCATAGGCGGACATACTAACCTCTGCGCTACGATGGCCTCCACCCTATTATAACTTTGTGCATTTGTTTGCAACGCTAAGAAGAACTAGACCCATCGATTGGCTTAGAATCACTTCCTGATTCGATTTAGCTATGTCTGTCTGTCCATGTATTCTTGTAATCAAGGTACAGGTCGCATTTGTTGTCCGATTTTCATAAAATTTTGCATAAGTCTCTTTTTTGGTCCAAGGACGAACGCATTTGGTTTTGAAAAAAGTCGAATTAGATTTAGATATAACTCCCATATATATCTTTTAACCAAATTTGGCGTACAGTGCTTTTTGTGACGTCACAATGTTTGTGCAAAATTTCATCAAAATCGGGACAGATTTAGATGTAGCTCCTATATATATATCTCATCCGATTTGAGCTATTAAGGCTGTAGAAGCCAAAACTTAAGGCCGATCTTTACCAAATTTGGCATGAAGTCGTTTTTGTGACGTCCCAATATATGTACAAAATTATATCAAAATCGGATCAGATTTAAATATAGCTGACATATAAATATATCTTCATCCGATATGCCTTTTAAAGCTGGAGAAGCCACAATTTTGGTCTGATCTTCACCAAGTTCGACACGAGGTGCTTTTTTTGACGTCCCAATATATGTGCAATATTTCATCAGATTCGGATCAGTTTTAGATATAGCTCCCATATATATCTTTCATCCGATATGGCCTTTTAATGTTGTAGTAGCCACAATTTTGGTCCGATCCTTACAAAATTTAACATGAGATGTTTTTTTTACGTTTCAATACCTGTGCAAAATTTCATTAAAATCGGAACAGATTAAGATATAGCTTCCATATATATCTTTTACCTAATATAGCTTTTAAGGCTGTAGAAACTGCAATTTTGGTTCGATCTTTACAAAATTTTGCAAGAGATGTTTTATTTAACGTTCCAACACGATTACAAAATTTCGTTTAAATGGGATCAGATTAAAATATAGGTCCCATTTATATCTTTCAGCCAATATGGCATTTTAAGACTGTAAATGCCACAGTTTTGGTCCGATCTTTACACAATTTTGCATGAGATGTTAGGTTTTAATGAAAATCGGTTCAGATTTAGGTACAGGTTTTACATTTCATCCCATATGGCATTTTAAGGCGGTAGTCGCTACAATTTTGGTTCGAAGAATTCAACTCAAATATTGAGAGTAATATGTATGTTGACTCGCTTATTTATGTTTTCATGAAAATCAATACAGATTTAGATATAATTATACCCTCCACCATAAGATGGGGGGTATACTAATTTCGTCATTCTGATTGTAACTACTCGAAATATTCGTCTGAGACCCCATAAAGTATATATATTCTTGATCATCGTGAAATTTTATGTCGATCTAGCCATGTCCGTCCGTCTATCCGTCCGTCCGTCCGTCCGTCTGTCTGTCGAAAGCACGCTAACTTCCGAAGGAGTAAAGCTAGCCGCTTGAAATTTTGCACAAATACTTCTTATTAGTGTAGGTCGGTTGGTATTGTAAATGGGCCATATCGGTTCATGTTTTGATATAGCTGCCATATAAACCGATCTTGGGTCTTGACTTCTTGAGCCTCTAGAGTGCGCAGTTCTTATCCGATTGGAATGAAATTTTGCACGACGTGTTTTGTTATGATATCCAACAACTGTGCCAAGTATGGTTCAAATCGGTCCATAACCTGATATAGCTGCCATATAAACCGATCTGGGGTGTTGACTTCTTGAGCCTCTAGAGGGCGCAATTCTTATCCAATTTGAATGAATTATGGCACGTAGTATTTTGTTATGATATCCAATAACTGTGCCAAATATGGTTCAAATTGGTTCATAACCTGATATAGCTGTCATATAAACTGATCTTGGGTCTTGACTTCTTGAGCCTCCAGAGGGCGCAATTCTTATCCAATTTGGTTGAAATTTCGCAAGACGTTTTTTATTGTTACTTTCAACAACTATGTCAAATAAAGTACAAGTCGGTTCAGAACCTGATATAGCTGCCATATAAACCGATCTGGGATCTTGACTTCTTGAGCCTCTAGAGGTCGCAATTATTATCCGATTTGCCTGAAATTTTGTACGACGGATTCTCTCATGACCATCAACATACGTGTTTATTATGGTCTGAATCGGTCTATAGCCCGATACAGCTCCCATATAAATCGATCTCTCTATTTTACTTCGTAAGCCCACAATGGGCGCAATTCTTATTCGATTTGGCTGACATTTTACACAGGTCTCCAACATATAATTTAATTGTGGTCCAAACCGGACCATATCTTGATATCGCTCTAATAGCAGAGCAAATCTTTTAACCTTTTTTGCCTAAGAAGAGATGCCGAGAAAAGAACTCGACAAATGCGATCCATGAAGGAGGGTATGTAAGATTCGGCCCGGCCGAACTTAGCACGCTTTTACTTGTTACATATATATCGCCACAATTTTGGTTCGAAGTTTATAAAATTTTAGTGTGAGGTGTTGAACGTCCTAACATATGTGCTAAATTTTATTAAAGTTGGTCTAGATTTAGATATATATCCGATATATCTTTCATCCGATATGGTCCTTTTAGTAGCGACCATTTAAGTCTTCTCGAAAAGAAAAACCTAAAAGGTTCTGTTCATTTTTTATAAAATTTTTTCACAAATAAGGTCTAACTAGATTTTAAAATAGGTTTCATATATTGAAAGTTGTATGTACTTTCAATATATGAAACCTTAATTTAAAGATTTTTCAATTTCGGAGCAGCAAAAGGCTTAAATGGATTATATGTCCCTCTTAAATGTTAATTCCTTCATGGCCGATAGGCCATATATGAGAGTTTGCAAAATGGCTTATTAAGAATGACTTCTGCTGGCCATTTAAACTGTCAAACGCCATTTGCATAACCAATCACGCTCAAAAATATCGTAACACATAAATCATTTTTATGTGCATTTTAAGGCAATATTCTGCAAACAACACGTTTCGATAATAAATATTCGAGCAAAACTGTCGAAGAATTAACTTCAAATGGGCGAAAATATAAAAACTAACTATTAATAGATGCTTATGCAAAGATAACTAAACTCCAATTAAGAACAAATTTTCCAGGCAATCACAATAGTACTTGAAGGATTAAATAAAGTTTTTATCGCTGTTTTGGTTTGCATTTATCAGCCCATGAGAATGCGGCACAAGTTTGCGAAACGCCAGCAAATAGCGAGGTTTGGTCATTGTGGCACGCAACATCAACTTTAATGCCATAACGATGTGTGACTGTTTGCATAAACTTTGCAGCAAAATGTCATAATTTTGTAAAACAACAAATGCCACAAGAAAAATAGCAGAAAAAACGAGAATAATAGAACAAAGAATAACTAAATACGAACTTTAAGCCTGTGAACAATAGAAAGGCAAAGAAAGCAGAAAAAAATGATCAGAACTGTTTTATTTTCTAACAAAAAAAAAAAAAAAATATCCTGACCATTTTGCAACATTTGGTGTTGCCTCGAAGTTTGGTGCCTTGCACGACTGCTGTAATTCATGTGACTGAATTGGTAGGAAAAAATTTTCTGCCTTGGCTTTCACCCTCCTCAATAGCCTTAAGCTGTCACACAAATTCTTTATGACACTACTGCGGTACTCTACCAATGCCACATGTTGGCTACTATCACGTCTGTTGCCAGCCATGCGATGCGATGGGATACTGTGCTATGCTGCACCACTTGCTTTTCTAAAGATTTTCAAAAGAGTAGTCTCACTTCGTTGGAAGCTGTGTCAGCGAAAGTCTTGCTTAACTTCGTCTTAAGGTTATGAAAGCGTGTGAACTGTCTGTCTGTCCTTCCAAGCATGCATCTGCCTGTCGGTGTTTGTCTTGACAATGAATGGGAATCATTTATGCGGTATTGCTGTAATTTGGTACCATTAGGAAAGTGGAAAAAAATATATTAAATCATATTTTCATTTTTTAAGGCTGGCAGGTTGCCTTATAGCACAGGGATAGGACAATTAAGTTCACCAATGCTTTAGTAAGTTTTAAAAGTACAAGCGTGCTAAGTCTAAATAATCTCATTTACCTCACCGTGGATGGCATTTTTCAAGTTCTTTGAATGACTTTTTCACATAAATATGAGCTACATCAAACTAATGAACGAATGACCGTACTTATCATGGCTGTTAGAAGCCATTGAAAATAGCACCTGCAAAATTTCATGCATATAGAGTGACTATTGCGCCCCCAGAGGATCAGGTAGTCAAATTGGGAGATCGGTTTATATGACAGCTATATCAGATTTAGAACCGATTTGAACCGTACTTGGCACAGTTATTGAAAGTCATACCAAAACGACATGTACAAAATTTAATCCAAATTGGATAAGAATTGCGGCCTTTAGAAGCTAAAGTAGTCAAATTAGGAGATCGGTTTACATGGCTGCTACATCAAGTTTAGGCCGATTTAGACCATGCTTAGCACAGTTGTTGGAACTCATTCTAAAACGATATATGTCAAATCGGGTAAGACTTGAACCTCTAGAATGTCAAGAAATCTAATCGGTATATATCGCAGCTATATCAAAACACGAACCGATTTGGCCCCTTTACAATACAAACAGACCTACATTTTTAAGAAGTATTTGTCCAAAATTTCAAGCGCATAACCTAACTCCTTCGAAAGTTGGAGTGCTTTCGACAGACAGACGGACATAGCTAGATCGACTTTACATGTCATGACGATCATATGGGGGGTCGGAAATGGATATTTCGAGGTGTTACAAACGGAATGACCTAATAAGTATACCCATATCCTATAGTGAAGGGTATAACAAGTAAAAAGGCGATGAGTTCGGCCGGGCGGAACTTTGGATACCCACCACCTCGGGTATATATGTAAGCCACCTTTCATCGAAATTCGGTGAAAATTTCATACCTTATACTCATATACCGCATACCGATCTGAACTATATACGACACGGATGTCAAAAAGCCGAACATAAGTTACTGTGTCAAATTTGAATTTTCAGTGAAATCGGATTATAAATGCGCCTTTTATGGGACCAAGACTTTAAATCGTGATATCGGTCTACATCTAGACCGATTTGGGCCAACTTGCATAAAAATGTCGAAGAGCCTAACACAAAGAACTGTCCCAAATTTCGGCGAAATCGGACAATAAATGCTTCTTTTATGGGCCCAAAACCTTAAATCGTGAGTTCGGTCTATATGGCAGCTATATTCAAATCTGGACCGATCTGAGCAAAATTGAAGAAGGACGTCGAAGAGCCTAACCAAACTCACTGTCTCAAATTCCAGCGACATCGGACAATAAATGCGTCTTTTATGGCCCCAAAACCTAAAACCTAGATATCAGTCTATATGGCAGCTATATCCCAATTTGGACCGATCAGTGCGATATTGCAGAAGTATGCCAAGGGGTTTAACTTAACTCACTGTTCCAAATTTCGGCGACATTGGACAATGAATGAGCATTTTATGGACCCAAAACCATAAATCAAGAAATCGGTCTATATGGCAGCTATATCCAAATCTAAACCGATCTGAGCCATATTCAAGATATATGTCAAAGGGCCTAACACAAAACTCACTGTCCCAAATTTCAGCAAAATCGGAAAATGAATGTGGTTTTTATGGGCCTTACACCATAAATCGGAGGATCGATCTATATGGCAGTTATATCCAAATCTGGACCGATCTGAGCCAAATTAACGAAGGATGTTGATTGGCCTTACACAATTCACTGTCCCGAATTTCATCAAAATCGGATAATAAATGTGGCTTTTGTGGACCTAAGACCCTAAACCGGAGGATCGGTCTATATGGCAGCTATATTCAAATCTGGACCGATCTGGGCGAATTTATCGAAGGATGTCGAAGGGCCTAACACAACCCATTGTCCCAAATTTCAGCAAAATCGGATAATAAATGTGGCTTTTATTGGCCTAAGACCCTAAATCGGCGGATCGGTCTATATGGGGGCTATATCAAGATATAGTCCGATATAGCCCATCTTCGAACTTAACCTGCTTATGGACAAAAAAAAGAATTTGTGCAAAGTTTCAGCTCAATATCTCTATTTTTAAAGACTGTAGCGTGATTTCAACAGACAGACGGACGGATATGTCTAGATCGTCTTAGATTTTTACGCTGATCAAGAATATATATACTTTATAGGGTCGAATGACAAACTGAATGACAAAATGAATATTCCCCCATCCTTCGGTGGTGGGTATAAAAAGAATACCTGCATTTTAGCACAAGGCAGAAGATAACCATTGCAAAATAATTAAAATTTCTTTATTTATAAATCCGAAAATTTGTATATATCTCAATCTGTATGACTCTCTCTTTGTCTGCCTGATTTTTTGTCTATCCATCTAACGGCCCCGTCTGAATATCCTTAAAAATTTTAAATTGTAGCAGATCCATACTTAAAGCGATTCCCCGTTTGAGCGTCTTCAGCCTGGAAAAGCCTCATTTAATATCCGATATCGCTGAAATTTATAACAGTGGATTGGACTAGACATCCCGTTGTCCGAACCGATTATGGACCAGATCAGGCCATATTTCGATATAGCTGTCCCTGCATTAAACCTCTCGACTTGCAAAACTTATATCTCTCGATTTAAGGTCTTGGGCTCATGAAGGCATACTTATTATCCGATTAAGTTGAAATTTGGCAAAGTGATATGTGTTAGTCCCCTAGCCGTTTGTACCGCCTATGGTCAAGCTCAGGCTTATTTGGATATGGATGACAAATATGCCGATCGGCAGAGTCTTATTGTAGGAAGTGATGCTAATGAACATCACCAGATATGGGGAAGTTCGGATGTCAACGAAAGGGGTGAACTGCTTATCGAATATATTATAAGTTACAATCTGGCGATTTGTAAGAAATGGAATAAATCGACCTTTAATACCAGGAACAGGCAGGAGGTACTAGCTGAGACCTTTTATCGGGGGATATAAACGGAAGAATAAATTTCGGCACACATTCTGCACGACTATTTCTTCTAGACCTGAAAAGCAAGTGGAAACTGCGGAGGACATAGACATAATGATCAAGCGGATCACGAAGGCCCCGAATGACTCGCTTGTGTCAACATAGCCTAGTGCCAAGCAAGGGGACAAACAGCGTCTGGATCCCAGAACTGGTTGGTCTAAGGAAGCCTGCAGTAAACTCTTCAACAGAGCGAAAGAGACAAGAGCACCACACGATTGGAACGTTTATAAGGCTGAGCTAAGAAAATACAAGGGTAAGCTGAGAAAGGTTCTGAACAAATCCTGGGTGGGAATTTTACAGCTCCTCTTCTAGGGCAAAGACGATCCTAACCGCTAAATCTATTACGGTCGGATATATCTAAAAGTCAGAGAATGTATAAACAATGTCTAGTGAGGAAAGACTAGAACAACTCGTTTATACACATTTCCCGGGAAACTCTCCAGGTTGTTACTGGTATGCATTCGCCGAAAATTCTTTGGGCGATAAAAAGTTTCGACTCCTTTAAGTCGCCTTGTTCTGATAATGTATCACCGGTTAAATTACAAGCTGTGTCCGATAGACTGGCTCCTTGGCTTAGAAAAATATACATTGCTTGTATTAGCATGTTGTATATACCTGTTGGATGGAGGCGCGCAAAGGTCTTATTCATTCCATACGCTGAAAATCCTTGCCACACGAAGGCAAAACATTTAAGTCTGTCATCATTTATGCTGAAGACTCTTGAGAGATTCATAGAATCATATATTAGGGTAAAGAGCCCTAGAGATCGCCTGTCTCGGATACTGCATGCATATAGTAAGGGCAAGTCCACTGAAACAGCCTTTAACAAACTAGTCGCCTACATAGAGGGTTCTCTCACTGTCAATGAATATACAATGGCACCATTTCTTGAAAGCCACCGTAGCGAAGAGGTTAACATGTCCACTTACGACGCTGAACGCCTGGACTCGAATCCTGGCGAGAACATCAGACAAAATTTCAGCGGTAATACTTGCGACATTTTTGAGGAACTATGCCATTTGAAACAAGTAAAAGCGTACCAAGTTCCGCCGGGCCAAATCTAACAAACCCCTTCACCAGGGATCAAATTTCTCAAGTTCTTTGCACTGTATCTCTTTAACGGCAAACAAATGATAATGTATAAGAATTGCTATGTCAGGTTACAAACCGACTCGGGCCATACTTCGCTTGGATGTTAAAGACAATAGTAGATCCCACTGTGCAAAATTTCAACAAAATTGGATAAGTATTGCGCCATAGAGGGACTTAAGAAGAACAAGTAAAAAGGCGTTAAGTTCGGCCGGGCCGAACTTTAGATACCGACCACCTCGGGTATATATGTAAACCACCTTTCATCAAAATTCGCTTAAAATTTTGTACTTTATGTCCCATATCAGCTATATCCAAATATGTTCCGATTTGGACCAAATACTAATAAGTACACTAGCTTTATCTAAAAATAAACCGATCTCAACTATATACGACACGGATGTCGCAAAGCCTAACATAAGACACTGTGTCAAATTTCAGTGAAATCGGATTATAAATGCGCCTTTTATGGGGCCAAGAGATATCGGTCTACATGGCAGCTATATCCAAATCTGGACCGATTTGGGCCAAGTTGCATAAACATGTCGAAAAGCCTAACACAAAGCACTGTCCCAAATTTCGGCGAAATCGGACAATAAATGCCTCTTTTATGGGCCCAAAACCTTAAATCGAGAGATCGGTCTATATGGCAGCTATATTCAAATCTTGACCGATCTGGGCAAAATTGAAGAAGGACGTCGAAGAGCCTAACCAAACTCACTGTCTCAAATTTCAGCGACATCGGACAATAAATGCGTCTTTTATGGCCCCAAAACCTAAAACCTAGATATCGGTCTATATGGCAGCTATATCCAAATCTAGACCGATCTGTGCGATATTGCAGAAGTATGTCAAGGGGCTTAACTCAACTCACTGTCCCAAATTTCGGCGACATCGGACAATAAATTTGCATTTTATGGGCCCAAAACCATAAATCAAGAAATCGGTCTATATGGCAGCTATATCTAAATCGGGACCGATCTGAGCCAAATTGAAGAAAGATGTCGAAGGGCCTAACACAAAACTCACTGTCCCAAATTTCAACAAAATCGGACCATAAATGTGGCTTTTTTGGGCCTTAGACCCTAAATCGGAGGATCGGTCTATATGGCAGCAATATCCAAATCTGGACCGATCTGAGCCAAATTAACGAAGGATTTCGAAGGGCATAACACAACTCACTGGCCCAAATTTCAACAAAATCGGATAATAAATGTGGGTTTTATGGGCCTAAGACCCTAAATCGGCGGATCGGTCTATATGGGGGCTATATCAAGATATAGCCCGATATAGCCCATCTTCGAACTTAACCTGCTTATGAACAAAAAAAGAATCTGTGCAAAATTTCAGCTCAAAATCTCTATTTTTAAAGACTGTAGCGTGATTTCAACAGACAGACGGACGGACATGTCTAGATCGTCTTAGATTTTTACGCTGATCAAGAATATATATACTTTATAGGGTCGGAAATGGATATTTCGATGTGTTGCAAACTGAATGACAAAATAAATATATACCCCCATCCTTCGGTGGTGGGTATAAAAATGGGGAGATTGGTTTGCATGGAAGCTATAGCAGGTTATCGACCGACTCAGACCATTTTTGGCACGTATATTAGAGGGCATAGAAGAAGTCAACGTGCGGATAAGAATTACGCCCTCTAGATGCTGAAGGAGTAAAATCGAGAGATCGGTTTATATGGGAACTTTATCAGGTGCAAGGTGTAAAAGTGGCCGCGTATGCTTATAACATAGCTATTGCAGTTAGGGGAAAGTTTACCAGCACTCTTAGACATATACTTCACGAAGCTCTACGTGCTTCAGCGAAGTGGACTTTCGAAAGTGGTCTAGGCGTAAATCCCTGCAAAACAGAAGTGGTTCTTTTCAGCAGGAGATATCAGTTACCTACAGTGGTACCCGTCTCCTTGGGGGGAGGGAATGTTTCACTTACTGAAAGCGCAAAACACATGGGTGTTTTACTGGACAGAAAATTTAACATTAAATTCAACATTTTGGAAAGGGGAAGAAAGACAACTCTTGCCCTATTCACCTGCAACAGAGCTATTGGCAAAAGGTAGAAGCTTAAACGGGGTGTGATGCACTTGTCAGATGCATTTGTCAGACCCATAATGCCACATGGTTTTGCTATCTGGTGGACGGCGCTTCAAAAGTTCTCCGACTGTTCAATACTCAGCCGGATCCAAAGAATGGCTTTGTTTGTGCATCACAGCCGCACTACGGACGACACCATCTGATGCACTGAATTTAATGCTACACCTAATGCCGCTGGACATTGCGGCTTGACAAATTTCTGGGACCACTGCAAGAATTAAACTTCAAATCCAGACCTACAATGCTATATGGTGTTGTGGTCTGGAGGACGGTGCATCAAAAGTCCGCCAACAGTTAAATACTCAGTCCGATTCAAATGATGACTTGTTTGCGCATCACAGCGGAATTGAGGACTACGCCATCTTATGCACTGAATTTAATGCTTCAAAATAATGCCTCTGGACCAGTGATTGGAGAATTTGCTGCCACCACTGCTGTGAGGTTGCGATTGTTTCTCTTTGATCATGTTGCATTGTGTTATCCTTGATATAATGCCCAATATCACTGACAGTGTGACTTACGCACTGTCTGAGCTGCTGTTTGATAAAAAGTACTGTACCACTATTCCTGATAGAACCCATTGGAACTACCATATCGCAGGTAATATAAGTTTTATATAAATGCGGATGGTTCCAAACTATGCGAAAAGGTGGGCTTTGATATGAATTCTGTAGAACTAGGACTGGTCATATTGGAAAGGTTAGACATAGCTCTCATATACTTATTTATATTTATTATACCCTCCACCATAGGATGGGGGTATACTAATTTCGTCATTCTGTTTGTAACTACTCGAAATATTCGTCTGAGACCACATAAAGTATATATATTCTTGATCGTCGCGACATTTTATGTCGATCTAGCCATGTCCGTCTGTCCGTCCGTCTGTCTGTCGAAAGCACGCTAACTTCCGAAGGAGAAAAGCTAGGCGCTTCAAATTTTGCACAAATACTTCTAATTAGTGTAGGTCGGTTGGTATTGTAAATGGGCCATATCGGTCCATGTTTTGATATAGCTGCCATATAAACCGATCGTGGGTCTTGACTTCTTGAGCCTCTAGAGTGCGCAATTCTTATCCGATTGGAATGAAATTTTGCAAGACATTTTTTATTGTTACTTTCAATAACTATGTCAAATAAGGTTCAAATCAGTTCATAACCTGATATAGCTGCCATATAAACCGATCTTGGATCTTGACTTCTTGAGCCTCTAGAGGTCGCAATTATTATCCGATTTGCCTGAAATTTTGCATGACGCATTCTATTCTTACTTTCAATAACTGTGTCAAAAAAGGTTCAAATCGGTTCATAACCAGATATAGCTGGCATATAAACCGATCTGGGATCTTGACTTCTTGAGCCTCTAGAGGTCGCAATTATTATCCGATTTGCCTGAAATTTTCTACGACGGATCCTCTCATGACCATCAACATACGTGTTCATTATGGTCTGAATCGGTCTATAGCCCGATACAGCTCTCATATAATCATATATAAATAAATCTTTCTTCTTTTTGCCTAAGAAGAGATGCCGGGAAAAGAACTCGACAAATGCGCTCCATGGTGGAGGGTATATAAGATTCGGCCCGGCCGAACTTAGCACGCTTTTACTTGTTTTATTTTTATTAATATTTATATATTGCCCGAATTTATAATTGTAGGGTAGGTGTAGGATGTTATATAGTCGGCTTTGCCCGACTTTTGCCTTTTTTTACTGGTTACATTTTCCCATGTCCCTTAATTTGGTTTCTTGCTTTAGATTTTTAATTAAGATTTGGTTTGCTGCAATTGCTTCTTAAATTTATGATTGGAGTTTCAACTCCCACTCAAGTGTTGGCTATTAGGGAATTGCGTTATTACAACAATTGTTATAAATTAGGTTGGAACACAAAGTTAGAACGAAAGAAAGAAAGAGGCCCTTTCGCATGGTGTTTTGTGACAAATCTCAGATCGCTAAGCACTGGCGATTTAGTAGTAGACATCTTTGAAATAAATAAGTCTCATTACTGGCTAGCTTCCCTATATATGGCACACGATTCAGAGATGCCGCCTTGAAACCTTAAGTTGCTGGTTGAAACCGCTTCTGTAGGGAAGAAAAGCCTCATTGTAGGAAGTGATGCTAATGCACATCACCAGATATGGGGAAATTCGGATGTCGACGAAAGGGGTGAGTTGCTTATTGAATAAATTATAAGTTGCAATCTGGCGATTTGTAATAAAGGGGGATAAACCGACCTTTATTACCAGGAAGATATAACTTGAAGAATATGCGACTGGAAAGCGTTGGATGACCACAGCTTCTCGGATCATCGTTAAATTAGTTTCAGCCTTGGAGAAAATACTGCAGTAGTGGTCCCTCGGCTAAACAGAAGAAAGGCGAATTGGGATACATTTCGGCACAAATTCTGCACGTCTATCCCTTCTAGACCAGAAAAGGAAGAGGAAACTAAGGAAAATATAGACATAGTTGTTAGCGGATCGCAAAGGCCCTGAATGACTCGCTTGTGTCAGCATACCCTAATCTCAAGCCAAGGGACAAACAGCGACCGCCATGGTGGACCCCAGAGCTGGCTGGTCTAAGGAAGGACTGCAGAAAACTCTTCAACAGAGCAAAAGCCACAAGATCATCACACGATTGGGACATCTATAAGGCTAAGCTAAAGAAGTCATAGAATGTATGGACAATGTCTATTGAGGAAACACTATAATTACTCCTTTAAGTCGCCAGGCCCTGATGTTGTGTCACAGGCTGAATTATAAGCATTGTCTGATAGACTGATTCCTTAGCTTAGGGAGATATACTCTGTTGTATCAGCATGCCATATATATTGGGTTGCCCAAAAAGTAATTGCGTATTTTTCATATAGTCGGCGTTGACAAATTTTTTCACAGCTTGTGACTCTGTAATTGCATTCTTTCTTCTGTCAGTTAACAGCTCTTACTTTTAGCTTGCTTTAGAAAAAAAGTGTAAAAAAAGTATATTTGATTAAAGTTCATTCTAAGTTTAATTAAAAATGCATTTACTTTCTTTTAAAAAATATTTTTTTTATTGACTTTAACCCATGTCTATAGACTGACTCACTTTAACCCATGTCAATAGATCTGTTATCACAATTTTTAAGAAGCACTCTTTATATTAAAACCATTATTAATATTATTCTGCTCAGTTTTTCTTTACATCCAAATCCCACCTTTATTTTCACATTTCCTCAGTGAATTCTCCCATCCATTTATCTTATCGTCTTCCTTTTTTGAAAGCGCTTTCTTGTTTTTGTTCATCATAGTTTTAATTACTTTTTGTGAAGTTTGTCCTTTTATTCAAGATCCAGAATAATGTATTTTTTCCCACAACATAACAACCAATTTATCCGATTTCTGCAATAAACAAAAGTTATCTTTCATATTAAAATGTCTCTATGGAACTGTTGGAAGAATAAATTATTTTCTACAGATTGTTACGTTTTGCAAGTTTTGATTTTTGTGGTAATTATGGCAAATCACAGGAAAGGGAGGGAGTCCATAGATATCTTTACTAGGAGTGATATGCATCACTGGTTTGGACCATAATTACCATGGATGTTGAAAGTTATAACAAAACCAGGGGCTCAAGAACTTAAATCGGGAGTTAGCTTTATATAGAAGCTATATCAGATTATAGACCGATTAGGACCATACTGCTCAAGAGTATTGGAAGTCGTAACAGAACACTGCGAATGAAGTTTCACAACCAAATCTGCTATCAATTCCGGCATCTAGGTGCTCAAGACTTCAAGTCGGGTGATTGGTTTATATGGGAGCTCTGTCCTTTCTCCCTACCTTTTCGTTATTTTCATTGACGATTTTATAAGTCAGCTCTGTCTTTCATTTGATTTCGACTATAGGCCGAGTCTTCTAGAAATTGAAGACAGAAGGCGAATTATGAAGGATACACGTGCTGGTCATTTCAAAGTGGCGTCAACTGAACCGATTAGATTTTAATGCACGTAAGACCCAGTGCTGTTTATTGTCGCATAAATCATTAACCGACCGGTTGGAGGTGGAGAAAGAGGGAATAGTGTTTATTAATATTGGTCTTAAATTTATGAACGTCAACGTCGGTGGGAAAGACATTAGCCGGAAGTCGATTCCACATATGAATGGTTCGGGCGGAAAATTAATTTTCTTGGTAATGCATGGTTCGGTCGACTGGCCAATCAAATACAAACGGGTGTGAGTTCATGCCAAGTCTTGTATTTTTGGTGAACATCCTAACATCAGGGATAAGAAGACGAATATCTCTGGAACACACGCCATGAAAATAACGATAGATCAATACAACGTTATCCACATTCCGACGATGTTCAATGGAAGCAATAGAGTTGGATACCCTACTGTCCCCAATCAACACCATCGCTCTTCGTTGAACCCAGTCAAGTAGCTCCAAGGATGATTTTGGATCTCCTGCCCATATATGAGAGTTATCCTTGACTTGATGTAGGTAGTATAGATATTGAGAAGATCAGAAGAGGTGAAATATTTCTTGCACCGCTTAAGAAAGGCCAAACACTTGAATGCTTCTTTCGACACTTCGAATATGTGTTTTGACCAACGGACATCACATTGCATTTTCATGCCCAGAACATCAAGAGCATCTGACTGCTCAATATCTATACCGTCAATAGATATTGACGATTCAAGTGGGTCAGTGAATCGCTTGTGAGACAATAAACAGCACTGCGTCTTCTGTGCGTTAAAGTCTACTCTGTTCATTCTACCCCACTCGGAAATGGTCAACAAATCCTGGGAGAGTGTCTCATCCATAATGCGCCTCCTGTCCACAATTTCTTGAGGACTGGGCCTATGGTCGAATGAATTTGAATGACACAGACTACTGTCATCGGCAAATGAGTAAACTGAATTCCAAGTCTGACCCAATAGATCGTCAATGAAAATAAGAAAAAGGGAAAGGACAGAGCCTTGTGGCACACCTGCTGTCAATGTATACTCATCTGATGAGAACCCATCTACAACAATTCCTATTGTGCGATCTCTGAGAAAGCTCGATATAAATCGAACGAAGTTATTTCCGACACAAAAAGCGACAAGCTTTGATAAAAGTGCACCGTGCCAGACCCTATCAAATGCCTTGAAGATATCCAGAGTCACGATCTTACTCTCACCAAACTGGTGGAACGATGGAGTCGCTCTCCATCGTTCCGACAAAAATGCCATTAGGTCTCTCGTAGAGCGATTTCTGCGGAACCCACACTGTCTGTCGCTAAGAAGGCCATTGCACTCTAAGTATTTGACAAAATAATGGTTAACCATACTCTCCATAACCTTGGAGAGCGCGGAGCATATCGCAATTGGCCGGGAATTCGCAGGGTTGTTCGCCCCACCTTTCTTGAGGATGGACTGAACGTTCGCAACCTTCCAACGCGCTGGGAAAAAACCCGCACGGTAAGCAAGTTTGAAAAGGTTGCGTAATGGACGAGCAAGCGTCGAAGAACACTTACAAAGGACATGTGTTGATATACCGTCCGGGCCCGAAGATTTATTAACGTCGAGATCCGCAAGGACCCTTTTAACTCCACGTGTTCGAAAGAATAACTGAGGCATCGAACTAGGTACACTATCAATCACGGGGAGTGGTTGATTGCTAAACTGCAAGGAAGAATTTTCTGCAAATATTTCAGCCAGTAGATTAGCCTTATCAACCGAGTCAGTGAATACCTGATTATCCTTAACAAGAGTTGGGATTGCCGATGGGTTGCCCTTTTCTCTTTTCACGAATGACCAAAAGCACTTGCTTCCCCTCTGAGAAGCAATAACTTTGACACGAAGACGCTGTTCGTAAAGAAACTTTTCTTGTCTAAGTAATCTGGCACACGAATTCCTTGCCTTGTTGCGCTGCATTTCGGTATTGGCGTTTTTGTTCAGACGCCAAGTCCTAAATGCATTCTCTTTTGATCTTACAGCATCTCTGCATTCCCGGTTAAACCAAATTTTATCTTTTGATTTAACCGATAAATTCTTAGTCGGAATGAGCGATATATTATTATTTCCCTCACCATTTCGGCTGCAGCATAAAATGCTGGAATAATTCGTTCAGCTCAGCCCAACGTGTTTCGTATACAATAATTGACCGCTGGGGAAGAGGCGGCGCGAAGCGTAGAATCAGAATTACCAAGAAGCGCATGGACATTAACTTCATACATCTCAGGGTTCGAACTTAAGAATAGGTCAAAAGTGGTGCCCTTCGACACATGAAATGTGTGTCGGTTCATTCACTAGTTGCATCAGACCATTCTGCGCGGCAAATACATAGCTCGGCGTATTGACCCTCCGGAGTCGTATATCCCGAATGGGAAAGCCAAGAGGAGTTATGGACATTGAAATCGCCAGCAACAACGATTTCACTGTCCGAAAATCCTCTAAGATTGTAGTAAGTAAGTCAGAAAGGGAGTCAAAGCCGCATAAGGAAACCTCCCTTTCCGAGTTTGGAGTTCCATATGTAAACCCGAAGTAAAGTACATGTGTTCCAATCCTAAATTTAACCCAAATGGAATTAAATTCCGGTTCCGGTGTTGCTGCCTATGGAACACTAATTATTATTATTATTATTATTTATTTAATTACGGAAACCTAGCACAACAAGATATGAAATCTTATAAGTTACAGTACTAGGTAGCTTCAGGAGATAATACAGTACAGAGGTTTGAGAGAAGATTATTAAAAAATTTTATATGCTACAATATGACAATATAACAATATAAATTAAAATATTTTTACATTGAGATAAATTACTTATTTAAAATCAGTTGTTTTTAAATATATGATCATTTAAAAAATAACATCAGCTCCTTTTTGAACAGAAATGCGTTGCTTATTAGCTGTATGCTGGTAGGTATATTGTTCCAAAGACGGATGGAGTATATAAAAAATTGTTGTTCTGATCTAGAATATTTATGGCGTATCGGAATAATATTTTTTCGCCGGGTTGATCTCGCAAATTGAAGAATTTCAAATAGATAGTTGGGTTCCCTTGTATATATGATTTTATGAAGAAAAAGTAGACATTTAAATTTAAGGAGGTTGTCAAAGCTCATGTTGAATATTTGATATGAGTAGGATGATATTCTTTCGTGGCGTCTCTTTTTAAATACATATCTTGCAATACTGTTATACGCTATATGTAGCCTTTGTTTGTCGTTGTAATTGCAGTTTGCAAATATTTCAACTCCGTAAAGTAGTACTGGAACCAAGTACGATTTCGCTAATGTCATTCGAATATGTAGCGGAGTTGTGCTTTGAACTGCCCATAAGTTGCGAAGCATCCCATATGTCTTGACGATATTACTTTGAATGTGGTTTGTCCACGTTAGCCTTTCGTTGAAAGTTACACCAAGGTTAGAAGATGTTGAAACAATTCTTATTGGAGTATAATTAATTGTTAATGGGTATTGTGCAAGCAAATCCGATCCATTTTTCGAGATTACCACACACTTTGACTTTGCTGGATTAATTTTTAACTCATTTTTAGTAGCCCAGTCGTTTACACGTTCTAAGTCCTGGTTTAGTCTGTCGACGCATTCAGTTAATTTTGTTAGATGTGTACTTGTATAAAGTTGAACATCATCTGCATAAAGATGAATATTAGTGTTTCGCAAAACACTAGGCAAATCATTTACATATATGCAAAATAACAAGGGGCCAAGTATAGAGCCTTGTGGGACACCACTTTTTGTATTAAGGATATTTGATACCATTCTGTTATGACAGACAGATTGCGATCTGTTGTTTAGATATGATGAAATAAGCCGGCATGCTGGTTTAGAAAAGTAAAACAGTTTCTCTAGTTTCCAAATAAGGATTGAGTGGTTGACTGTATCAAAAGCTTTGCTGTGGTCAAGCAGTACCAGAATTGATAACATGTTGTTGTCTATATTCAATCTCAGATTCTCAATAACATCGGTAAGTGCAGTTATGCAACTCCTTTGGGATCTAAAACCAGACTGTCGCTCCGTTAGTAATTTATTTGTGCATATGTAATTATTAATCTGCTTATGCATTACGCGTTCCAAAACTTTAGATAAATACGGTAAAATTGCAATTGGTCGAAAGTCATTGTTGGACTTTGGAACAGGAATAATTTTCGTGTATTTCCATGAATTAGGAAAGACAGACTTAGTTAGGATTGTATTGAATAAATATGTGAAATAAGGGAGACATTTAGGAAGCAAAATTTTCAAAAATTTAGGAGATAGCTCGTCCATTCCTTCAGCGTTGGAACTTATTGAGAGAAAACATTCCAAGACTTCACTTTGATTAACACATTGAAAGCAGAAGGTAGAGTCTGAAAGGTTATTGACCGAAGATGGTGATATATTTACGAAATTATTGATTGAAGAGTTTGGTGTCAGATTTTGGTGGTTAGCAAACATTTGATTTAAATCCTCAACATTCATGTCCGGAGTGGAAATATTTTTCTTTCCGATGCCAATACTACGAATAACCTTCCATTTTGATCCACTATCTACTGCAGTGGTAAATTTCTGACGATAGTATTCCGTTTTCAATACTTTGATTTTCTCATTGACCTGGCGTCTTGCTTCTTTGAAATTGTTATATAGAATTGTGGTTTTATAATATTTCCAACGTTTATATAGGGTATCTCTTCTTTGAATCAAATTTTTGACTTCGGGGGTAAACCAAGGCTGTTGTTTATGTATACCTTTTATTATTCGCAGGGGTACACAATAGTCATATAGCAAAGAAATGTGATGTTGCATAAAACTAACTTGGTCCTCAACAGATTCATAACCATATATTGCATCCCATGCAATATTGTTAGATAAATCGTTCAACAAGTTGTAGTTAAGTTTTCGAAAATCGCGAATCTGGTATTCTGTTTGATTTTTCTTTAGATTTACATCGTACTTTATAAATAATAAGTCGTGTTTGGAAAATGAGGGTGCAGAAAGTTGATCATACAGAAGAATTTTTTCCCGACAATTAACGAAAATGGCATCAATCAGAGTATTTCCAGTGTGAGAGTAGTGTGTAGGAATTGTGGTATTTACGGAATATAGTCCAAAAGTATTCATGGCATCAGCAAATTTACTTTCAGAAAGTAGATTGCTATTATAATCTCCAGAAATAATTACATCACTATAGAATACTGTGAGTTCTTCAATTGCATCGGTAAAATAGCCAAATGGAACGTTGCGATTTGGTCTGTATACTGTTCCAACAAGAATTTTTTTATTATCAGCACAAAACAACTCCAGGAATAAATATTCCATTGGATTATCATTATTAGATTTAAGTTTTAAATTACATTTAAGTTCATTTCGAAGATACATGCACACACCACCGGCATTGGTTACTCTGTCGGATCGAAAAAGTTTGTAGCCTTGTAGCTCATAGATGGAGTCTGCAATGTCTGAGTGGAACCATGTCTCGGATACACATATAATATCGATATTTGATGAGATGAACGTCTGCCTGAATTCGTCCATTTTGTTGTTTAAACTCTGGGCGTTAATATGAACTATCGACAATCCAGTTTTTTGTTTTGAAAGTACTCTGACCATATTGTAAAGACCGTCATTGGAACAATGGTTAACGTTAAGTGTCAATTAAAAATTTTATTCTGCAACGCATATTAATTTGATAAACAAAGTTAGTAGTAATGGTAAATGAGACTAGACGGCTTATGCAAACTTGATATAGGATCATATGAAGTCTTATGTTTGATATTTTTCTTTGAATTAGGTTTATATACATTTTGTTATTATCTTTATATGATTTGTTGAGGATTAAACAGAGTAACTGCAGTTTAGGATTAGCGAAAGAAATTGTTGAGATGTTCCAGAGAATCAATTCGTACACCTCTATCTTGTTCAGTTTGCTTCACATAAACTAGCCCCCGCAAAGTGAAAGCAGCTGATAATAGTTTTTGTTTTTTATATTTTATTGCGGTTTTATATATTTTATAGTTTTCTTTTGTTAAGTCTTCGTTAACAAACAAGTGGTTATTGCTATCAAAACCACACATGGCAATCGAAAGTTGAGTTTTGTTTTCGCGTCTATACTTCGATATGGTTTTTAATATAAAATTTTTATCATTTGGCGAACACAATTTTACCAAAATAGTACCATCAATTATGTTGCTATTAGAGTTACGAATTCGATGTACGCTTATGACACTAGGAGTTACAATTTTTAGAGAATCACACAGGCATTTAAATATCTCAAAAGTATTTTCATTCTCATATGATGGAATGCCAGTTAATCGTAAGTTACATGATACATTCAAGTTTTCTTGGCGGCATATTTTAAATTTTAGCTCATTTATCTCAGTTTTAAGATCATTTAGACAACTTTGAGATTTTTCCATTTCGTTCACTCTTAGTGTTAGATTATTTAAGTTATTTGATAGCTCAAGAAGTTTATTTTCGAGCGCACCAATGGCATTTGCAACTGCTTCATCGATTTTGGCTGTTATTATTTCAGTCTGTCGAGCAAATTTTTGTTCTATTAATTGAATTAATTTTGGTGATTTATTCTTTGAGGAAATTGGTGTATTTTCTATTGGATGTTTGTTAATTTTAGGGGTATTAAACACAGATTTTACTGATTTTGTGACTTTTGTACTCATTTTGATGATTAGTTTTATTCGATACTGTTAATGCGTTAAGATTCTGTTCCTACAGGGTTATAGATATGATTGTACTGTGTAAAAACGGCCCGCGGTGCATATGTTAGTTATCAGCTGATGTTTGTTGTGGTGAATATTTATTTATTTATCTTTATTGTTAATCGGTTAACATAAAAGTATAAATGTCCAATGGAAATTTGGCAAATGTTAATAAATGTGATCACTTTTATTAAAAATATCAGCTTAAAATGGACGCTGCCGACGTATCTGCCACAATATTTGCATTCACTAGCAACTTTTGAAACTTTAAATGCTGTTTTTATAGTCGTAAAACTTGGTAAGCAAACACACAGGACAACTCAATCGGAGCTCAAACAAAACACGTTCGCACTTGTTAACAGTTGGGACTTTGTGTAATTCATTACGTACAAGGCCGCTGTGGGGGATAAAAAGAGATAGAGTGTGATACCCTGGAATGTGAAAATCCTGTGGATCATAATCCTCACCCACCTGGGTTTCACATAAAGCGAGGACATCAAGTCGATGATAATGAACATGGGAATATACCGCGTAAAAATTAAATTCGAACGTATCCCTCGTATGTTGGCAAAATGTATTCTAAACTCACCAAATAATATGTCAATCAGAAATATTAAACGTTATCAGTGTGTACAGTGTATTCAAACCTGATCTTTTATCGCCATGAACACCCCTACTGTTTAGTGTTATGCTTTAAACAGCGGGGTGACAGCGACAAGAGAACAAGAGCGTTAATCACTGCACTCGAAGCGGGAAAGGAAAGAGGCAGCGAATACACCACAAGCAGAAAGATATGAAAGCCCTTTGTGTGGTGAAAAAAAAACAAACAATTCGCGAGTGTTGCCGATCTGCCCCGGCGCAGGTGGGGATGGATGGTTTATTGTTGTTATTGTCGTAGTTTCGGCTGCATTATTAAACAGGTGAAGAGGCTGAGGCGCGTATTGTGGTTATTGTTTCTTGTATTTGTATTTGACGAAAAACTAGACGACCGGGTTGTTGTTATTGACTTATGCACTTGCACTTAAGAACTTTAATGGACTTGTTGTTTGGTTTATTTTATTATATTTATTGTTTTGGACACAGATTCTGGTTTTTATACCCACCACAGACGGATGGGGATATATTCATTTTGTCATTCCGTTTGCAACACATCGAAATATCCATTTCCGACCCTATAAGGTATATATATTCTTGATCATCGTAAAATCTAAGACGATCTAGACATGTCCGTCCGTCTGTCTGTTGAAATCACGCTACAGTCTTCAAAAATAGAGATATAGAGCTGAAACTTTGCACAGACTCTTTTTTATACCCTCCACCATAGGATGGGGGTATACTAATTTCGTCATTCTGTTTGTAACTGCTCAAAATATTCGTCTGAGACCCCATAAAGAATATATATATTCTTGATCGTCGCGAAATTTTATGTCGATCTAGCCATGTCCGTCCGTCTGTCCGTCCGTCCTTCCGTCCGTCCGTCCGTCTGTCGAAAGCACGCTAACTCCCGAAGGAGTAAAGCTATCCGCTTGAAATTTTGCACAAATACTTCTTATTAGTGTAGGTCGGTATTGTAATTGGGCTATATCGGTCCATGTTTTGATATAGCTGCCATATAAACCGATCTTGGGTCTTGACTTCTTGAACCTCTAGAGTGCGCAATTCTTATCCGATTTGACTGAAATTTTGCACGACATGTTTTGGTATAATACTCAACAATTGTGCCAAGTATGGTTTAAATTGGTCCATAACCGGATATAGCTGCCATATAAACCGATCTTGGGTCTTGACTTCTTGAACCTCCAGAAGGCGCAAATCTTATCCGATTGGAATGAAATTTTGTTATGATAACCAACAATTGTGCCAAGTATGTTTCAAATCGGTTCATAATCTGGTATAGCTGTCATATAAACCGATCTTGGATCTTGACTTCTTGAGCCAAGTGATGGCACAATTCTCATCCGATTTGGCTGAAATTTTGCATGAGGTGTTTTGTTATGACTTCCAATAACTGTGCTAAGTATGGCGTAAATCGATATAGAACCTGATATAGCTGCCATGTAAACCGATCTGGGATCTTGACTTCTTGAACCTCTAGAGGGCGCAATTCTCATCCGATTTGGCTGAAATTTTGTACAATGCCTTCTCTCGTGACCTTCAACATACGTTTCTAGTATGGTCTGAATCGATCAATAGCTTGATACAGCTCCCATATAAACCTATCTCCCGATTTTGCTTCTTGAGCCCCTACAAGGCGCAATTCTTATCCGAATGAACTGAAATATTACACAATGACTTCTACAATGTCAATCAGCATTCATTTATGGTCCGAATCGGACTATAAATTGATATAGCTCCAATAGGATAACAGTTCCTATTCAATATTCTATGTTTGTCTAAAAAGAGATACCGCGCATAGAACTCGACAAATGCGATCAATGGTGGAGGGTATATAAGATTCGGCCCAGGCCGAACTTAGCACGCTCTTGCAGTCCATAAGCAGGTTAAGTTCGAAGATGGGCTATATCGGACTATATCTTGATATAGCCCCCATATAGACCGATCCTCCAATTTAGGGTATTAGGCCCATAAAAGCTACATTTATTATCCGATTTTGCTGAAATTTGGGACAGTGAGTTGTGTTAGGCCCTTCAACACCCTACGTCAATTTGGTCCACATCGGTCCAGATTTGAATATAGCTCCCATATAGACCGATCTCTCGGTTTTAGGTTTTGGGGCCATAAAAAGCGCATTTACTGTCCGATGTTGCCGAAATTTGGGACAAAGACTTAAATTAAGACCCTCCATATATTTTTGCAATTTGGTCTAGATCGATCAAGATTTGCATATAGCTGCCATATAGACCGATCTCTCGATTTAAAGTCTTGGCCCCATAAAAGGCGCATGTTTAATCCAATTGCACTGAAATTTGACACACTGACTAATGTTATGCTTTTCGGCATCCGTGTCGTATATAGTTCAGATCGGTTTATTTTTGGATATAGCTACTAAAAATACCAATATTTTGTTATATACAATTGAACAATGACTTTTACTTATTAGTATTTGGTCCAAATCGGAACATATATTGATATAGCTGCTATGGGGCATATGGTATGAGTTTTGCACCGTTTTTTGACGAAAGGTGGTTTACATATGTATCCGAGGTGGTGGGTATCCAAAGATCGGCCCGGCCGAACTTAACGCCTTTTTACTTGTTTATAAGCACTTTGCAGGGTGACATTGTTGTAGTTATTGTTTTTTAAATTTTTTTTTTAAATTTTTTTTTTCACAAATTCACGAAAAAACGTAATGGAATAATACGTAAAGGCGTACCACAGACAAACAAACACGTATGCATCGGATGACAGACAAACTACTATATGTGTTGTCCTTAATAAAAGTTTCCAAGTCCTCCTTAAAGCTACTTGACCGGGTTCGGACGAGAGCGATGGTGTTGATTGGCGATGGTACAGTATCCAACTATACTGATCCCTTGATCACCGTTGGAATGTGGGATGCGTGGCGATGTTTTATCCATACTCTCATGGCGTTACGTCCATACTCTCAGCAGAGATACGTCTTCTTATCCATGAAGTTAGGCGGTTCACCAGGAACACAATATGTTCAAGGAACGCACACCAGTATGTGATCAGTTGGCCAAACCCTCCATTAACGTGAAAACTCGTTCTTTGCCTGAACAATATGAATGTGTAATGGACTTCCCGCAAATATCTTTCCTACTACTAAAGACCACCCTAAATTTAAACAAGTAAGAGCGTGCTAAGTTCGCCCGGGCCGAATCTTATATACCCTCCACCATTGATCACATTTGTCGAGTTCTATGCGCGGTATCTCTTTTTAGACAAACATAGAATATTGAATAAGAACTGTTATTCTATTGGAGCTATATCAAGTTAAAGTCCGATTCGGACCATAATTAAATGCTGATTGACATTGTAGAAGTCATTGTGTAATATTTCAGTTCATTCGGATACGAATTGCGCCTTGTAGGGGCTCAAGAAGCAAAATCGGGAGATAGGTTTATAAGGGAGTTGTATCAAGCAAACAAAATTTCAGCCAAATCGGATGAGAAATGCGCCCTCTAGAGGTTCGAGAAGTCAAGATCCCAGATCGGTTTATATGGCAGCTATATCAGTTTCTATGTCGATTTACGCCATACTTAGCACAGTTATTGGAAGTCATAACAAAACACCTCATGCAAAATTTCAGCCAAATCGGATGAGAATTGCGCCATCACTTGGCTCAAGAAGTCAAGATCCAAGATCGGTTTATATGACAGCTATACCAGATTATGAACCGATTTGAATTATACTTACCACAGTTGTTGAAAGTAATACCAAAACACTACGTGCTAAAAAAGTAAAATCGGACGATAATTGCGCCCTCTAGAGGTTCAAGAAGTCAAGACCCAAGATCGGTTTATATGACAGCTATATCAGATTATGAACCGATTTAAACCATAATTGGCACAATTGTTGGATATCATAACAAAATACGTCGTGCAAAATTTCATTCCAATCGGATAAGATTTGCGCCTTCTAGAGGTTCAAGAAGTCAAGACCCAAGATCGGTTTATATTGCAGCTATATCAGGTTATGGACCGATTTGAACCATACTCGGCACAATTGTTGGATATCATACCAAAACACGTCGTGCAAAATTTCATTCTGAAGGCTCAAGAAGTCAAGATCCCAGATCGGTTTATATGGCAGCTATATCAGGTTATGTACCGATTTAAACCATACTTAGCACATTCGTTGGAAGTCATAACTTAACACGTCGTGCAAAGGTTAAGCCAAATCGGATAGGAATTGCGCCCTCTAGACGCTCAAGAAGTCAAGACCCCAGATAGGTTTATATGACAGCTATATCAGGTTATGGACCGATTTCAACGATACTCGGCACAATTGTTGGAAGTCATGAGACAAACCATGCAAAATTTCAGTCCAATCGGATAAGAACTGCGCCTTCTATTGGCTTAAGAAGTCAAGATTCAAGATCGGTTTATATGTCAGCTATATCAAAACATGAAACGATATAGCCTTTTTACAATCCCATCCGACCAACAATAATAGGAAGTATTTGTGCAAAATTTCAAGCGGATAGCTTTACTCCTCCGAAAGTTGGCGTGCTTTCGACAGACAGACGGACGGACGGATGGACATGGCTAGATCGACTTAAAATGTCATGACGATCAAGAATATATTTACTTTATGGGGTCTTAGACGAATATTCCTATTACTAGGTCGGTTGAGATTGTATATGGGCCATATTGGTCTATATTAAGACATAGCTCCCATATAAACCGATCTCCAGATTTGACTTCTAGAGCCTCTAGAGGGCGCAATTCTTATCCGATTTTGATGAAATTCTGCACAATGACTTCCTAAATGACTCCAAACTTACGTGCTAAGTATGGTTCAAATCGGAATAAAACCTGATACAGCTTCTATATAAACCGACATCCAATTTGGCTTCTTGAGTCTCTGGAGGGCGATATTTTCTTATCGGACTTGGAATTATAACCGATCTCCCGATTTTACTTCTTGAGCCTCTAGACGGCTTAGTTCTTATCCAATTCAGTTAAAATTTTTCACAGTGACTTATTATTTGCCCTGTAATATACGTGTCAAAAATGGTCTGAATGGGACCATAGACGGATATAGCTCCCATGCAATCCGGTCTACCCATTTTACTTTTTAAATCCCTCTAGAGAGCAATTTTCATCCGATTTCGTGATAATGTGCACAATGGAATCTACTATTGTTCGTTAACATCCGAGCCAAATATGGACCGATCGGTTCATAACCTGACATAGCTAGAAAGCATATCAATTCTTATCAACTATCCTTTGTTTGCGTATAAAGAGATACCGGGCAAAGAACTTGAGAAATGTGATCCTTGGTGGAGTGTATATAAGATTCGACCCGGCCGAACTTAACATGCTTTTACTTGTAAATGACTGCAGCATGATTTCAACAGACAGGCGGACAGACATGGCTAGATCGTTTACATTTTTTGTACCCCATCCTATGGTAGTGGGTATTATAATAGCCTTGAAAACTCTCTGCTAAAAATTCTATGTTTTCTGTATTATGTTTTGGTACTAGCAGACTGATAGTCCTTTCATTCTATCTTACCCATTACAATCTGGTAACCTCAAAGTGATCGCCCTATCATAGGTAATAATGCACCGCACCCCCTTTAAACTAATTGTCATTTCGGACACTATGCACTAGTCATGAATTCCGTAATTGCTTGAATCTTCGCATGCAAAGCCGCGTAATGGTATATAAGATGATAGAAAGGCTTCACATATGGATCTTCATTGCCAGCATTCAGTCCCGTTCTCTCCTCTAACTTTGAATCAGGTGCTAGAGTTCATCCAACACATTCCTGAATCCCTTGTATTTGCGTTTCACACTTTAAATAAACCATGTTCTATCACGTAGGATACAATAGATAACAGCTAGAAAAACAAGTAAGGACGGGCTAAAGTCGACCTTTTGATACCCTACAAGTCGTCGAAACCAAAATTTGCTTAAATGTGAAATGAAGGATTTGGACCGAAATCCCGACATATTGTGGGAGTTATGGAAAAATCATAGTGCAAAATATTGAGAATATTGGTTGACAAATGCAAAAGCCCCAAAAGTGAAAATAGGGATATACATACATACATATATGGGAGCAATATCTAAATACGGACAGATTTCTGTGATCACTGCTTGATCACAAGAGATATAAAGACAAATGTTGTAAGGATAGGTTAACAAATGACCAAATGATTGCAATATTATTCAAAATCTTCAGATTTTTACCAAAACCGGCATATATAGTTAAAACTAGCTGGACTGGGCCCGCTCCGCTGCGCCTTCTTTTAAGTTATTTGGAACAAAATTTTCCTTGGAATATTTAATTTCGTCAATTAAAGAGCTTTTAGTAAAATACCATGCTACGAATACTATTTTCGTTTAACTGCCGCTTAACAAACATTTTTACAATATAAGTGCCTTTATCTGAGTCCCATATGATCTTTATTGGTCTACGTATTTAATTTTGGATGTAAGGTGTACTCCATTCTTAAAATACTTTATTGCAGCCCGATATTCTCATGATGTCTGATTTAGGGATGTTTTCGGGGGTGAGGTGGTCCCTCATACACTTGGGCCCCTAAAACTGACAGCATCGTGCTCTTGTTTCAAATACCATTTATTATACCCTCCACCATAAGATGGGGGGTATACTAATTTCGTCATTCTGATTGTAACTACTCGAAATATTCGTCTGAGATCCCATAAAGTATATATATTCTTGATCGTCGTGAAATTTTAAGTCGATCTAGCCATGTCCGTCCGTCTGTCCGTCCGTCCGTCCGTCTGTCTGTCGAAAGCACGCTAACTTCCGAAGAAGTAAAGCTAGCCGCTTGAAATTTTGCACAAATACTTCTTATTAGTGTAGGTCGGTTGGTATTGTAAATGGGCCATATCGGTCCATGTTTTGATATAGCTGCCATATAAACCGATCTTGGGTCTCGACTTCTTGAGCCTCTAGAGTGCGCAATTCTTATCCGATTGGGACGAAATTTTGCACGACGTGTTTTGTTATGATATCCAACAACGGTGCCAAGTATGGTTCAAATCGGTCCATAACCTGATATAGCTGCCATATAAACCGATCTTGGGTCTTTACTTCTTGAGCCTCTAGAGTGCGCAATTCTTACCCGATTAGAATGAAATTTTGCAGGACGTGTTTTGTTATTATATCCAACAACTGTGCCGAGTATGGTTCAAATCGGTCCATAACCTCATATAGCTGCCATATAAACCGATCTTGGGTCTTGACTTCTTGAGCCTCTAGAGTGCGCAATTCTTATCCGATTGGGATGAAATTTTGCACGACGTGTTTTGTTACGATATCCAACAACTGTGCCAAGTATGGTTCAAATCGGTTCATAACCTGATATAGCTGTAATATAAACAGTTCTGGGGACTTGACTTCTTGAGCTTCTAGAGGGCGCAATTCCTATCCGATTTGGCTGAAATTTGGCAAGACGTTTTTTATTGTTACTTTCAACAACTATGTCAAATAAAGTACAAGTCGGTTCACAACCTGATATAGCTGCCATATAAACCGATCTGGGATCTTGACTTCTTGAGCCTCTAGAGGTCGCAATTATTATCCGATTTGCCTGAAATTTTGTACGACGGATTCTCTCATGACCATTAACATACGTGTTTATTATGGTCTGAATCGGTCTACAGCTCCCATATAAATCGATATCTCTATTTTACTTCTTGAGCCCACAAAGGGCGCAATTCTTATTCGAATTGGCTGACATTTTATACAGGTTTCAAACATATAATTTAATTGTGGTTCAAACCGGACCATATCTTGGTATCGCTCTAATTGCAGAGCAAATCTTTTCTTATATCGTGTTTTGCCTAAGATGCCGGGAAAAAAACTTGACAAATGCGATCCATGGTGGAGGGTATATAAGATTCGGCCCGGCCGAACTTAGCACGCTTTTACTTGTTTAAACTCATTTTGGGGGAGTTTACAGGATGAGGCGTTCCCCAAACACATGGCCTCAGGATTGGTTATCAAATTCGTTCTCTAATCACAAATACCTTTCAAGTGAGCCACGTACT
Source organism: Stomoxys calcitrans (assembly GCF_963082655.1). Lineage (NCBI taxonomy): Eukaryota > Metazoa > Arthropoda > Insecta > Diptera > Muscidae > Stomoxys > Stomoxys calcitrans. The sequence continues at coordinate 46,816,038 of NC_081552.1, forward strand.
GGCATGGTCGAAAATGTTTACCCTTTGGTGGGTGTTTTGGGGAAGGGGTGATGCCTAAAATACATGGACCTACATTTGGATATCAAATTGGTATTCTTCCCCCACATACCTTAATTTGAGCACCATATTGTGATGGCCAGTAAAAATTGCTGTGGGGTATTTTGGGAAAGGGCAGACCCCCAGAAAATTGGTCCCGAAAGTGGGTATCAATTCTTGCTCTACCCCCCAATTCCTTTCATTTAAGCCCCACATTGACATGTTTGGTAAATATGCCCGATTTAGGAGAGTGGGGTGGTCCCCCAAACCCTAAGCCCTGAAAATATATCAGAAACGTGCTTTATTCTTATATATTTGAACCCCATATTGCCATTGAAAAAGCCCCCTATTGAAAAAGCCAGCAAATATGTCCGGTTTGGCGTATGGGCCCAGTTGCAAACAGCCAATAGAGGGCGCTAAATTAAATGGTATTGATATTCCCTTGGAGTTGCTCAACGCCTATAACATTGATCATCATATGGTAGTTGTATTTAAATGACTATGTGACTACCTATTAAATATTCATCATTAAGTCTTGTTTTAATCAAATCAATCCAATGGCCATATTGAACTACAATATTTCCTGATCTAAAGAACTAATTTGCCAGTCTCTTTATTTAGTTGCCACCTATGCACAGGTGTGTACATGACCAACTGCTCCTCTGAACGCCTAGATTTGAAACCTGGCGAGGACTTTAGAATAATTTTTGTGATGATCATCCCCACACTATTGGTGGCGACTTTTCTTGGTAACTAAGCCATATTATACTTTTGAACAAAAAAGTGTTGCCCAGAGGCACGTGGTTTGGGTTTGCCAAGGAAAGAAAGATCCCTTATCGATGAGCCAAAATTTGAATCGGAAAAACTGATTTATATGTGAGTTATATACTTGCTGTTACTGTGGTGGCCACGATGGCTCTAAGGTTTGCATCTTCGCCTATGATGCCGATCGAATTGGCATAATTTTTGGAGCAAGGCGGCCTACATTGTCTATTGTAACTAAATAAATTAAATCACACAGTATCCCGTTGGGTCATTATGATTGATCGCCTGTTTTGGGGTGATATATTACCAGAATATAGATATATTACCAGAATAAACATATCAGATTCGCAGGCCACAACTCTTTTGCCATTTGAGCACAAATATCGTACTCCACTGAAGAATATCCACCAATTGTTCCCCATTGTGTTATTAGGTGAATTAACCTATTTGAAGAGCTTTTTGAAGATAAAGCTCTACTTGGAGACTTGGACATAAATTTTTAAGTCATTTTCGTAATCGAATCGAATCGAATTATCATCCTATTTTCCGAATACCTTTCCTTTGAGTGGATCCAATTTTTATACCCTCCACCATAAGATGGGGGGTATACTAATTTCGTCATTCTGATTGTAACAACTCGAAATATTCGTCTGAGACCCTATAAAGTATATATATTCTTGATCGTCGTGAAATTTTATGTCGATCTAGCCATGTCCGTCCGTCTGTCTGTCGAAAGCACGCTAACTTACGAAGGAGTAAAGCTAGCCGTTTGAAATGCACAAATACTTCTTATTAGTGTAGGTCGGTTGGTATTGTAAATGGGCCATATCGGTCCATGTTTTGATATAGCTGCCATATAAACCGATCTTGACTCTTGACTTCTTGAGCCTCTAGAGTGCGCAATTCTTATCCGATTGGAACGGAATTTTGCACGGCGCGTTTTGTTACGATATTCAACAACTGTGCTAAGTATGGTTCAAATCGGTCAATAACCTGATATAGCTGCCATATAAACCGATCTTGGGTCTTGACTTCTTGAACCTCTAGAGTGCGCAATTCTTATCCGATTGGCACGAAATTTTGCATGACGTGTTTTGTTATGACATCCAACAACTGTGCCAAGTATGGTTGAAATCGGTTCATAATCTGATATAGCTGCCATATAATCCGATCTTGGGTCTTGACTTCTTGAGCCTCTAGAGTGCGCAAGTCTTATCCGATTTGAATGAATTTTGGCACGACGTGTTTTGTTATGATATCCAACAACTGTGCCAAGTATGGTTCAAATCGGTTCATAATCTGATATAGCTGCCATATAAACCGATCTTGGGTCTTGACTTCTTGAGCCTCTAGAGTGCGCAATTCTTATCCGATTTGAATGAATTTTGGCACGACGTGTTTTGTTATGATATCCAACAACTGTGCCAAGTATGGTTCAAATCGGTTCATAATCTGATATAGCTGCCATATAAACCGATCTTGGGTCTTGACTTCTTGAGCCTCTAGAGTGCGCAATTCTTATCCGATTTGAATGAATTTTGGCACGACGTGTTTTGTTATGATATCCAACAACTGTGCTAAATATGGTTCAAATCGGTCCATAATCTGATATAGCTGTCATATAAACAGATTTGGGGACTTGACTTCTTGAGCTTCTAGAGGACGCAATTCCTACCTGATTTGGCTGAAATTTTGCATGACGTTTTTTATTTTTTATTTTTTCTTTCAACCACTGTGTCAAATAAGGTTTAAATCGGTTCATAACCTGATATAGCTGCCATATAAACCGATCTGGGATCTTGACTTCTTGAGCCTCTTGAAGTCGCAATTATTATCCGATTTGCCTGAAATTTTGTACGAAGGATCCTCTCTTGACCATCAACATAAGTGTTGATTATGGTCTAAATCTGTTTATAGCCCCATACAGCTCCCATATAAATCGATCTCTCTATTTTACTTCTTGAGCCCCCAAAGGGCGCAATTCTTACTCGAATTGGCTGACATTTTACACAGGCCTCCAACATATAATTTAATTGTGGTCCAAACCGAACCATAACTTTATATCGCTCCAATAGCAGAGCAAATCTTTTCTTATATCACTTTTTGCCTAAGAAGAGATGTCGGGAAAAGAACTCGACAACTGCGCTCCATGGTGGAGGGTATATAAGATTCGGCCCGGCCGAACTTAGCACGCTTTTACTTGTTAATACCATATTCGTATTCTACTCCCCAATACCCACACCCATGATACCCATAATGTCCCAAGCGGACCACTTTTGATGGAATTCTTGGGTTAACGGGGAGGGTCCGCCCCCTTTCAATATCAACAAATTAAAAAGGGCTTTCTTCCTTACTGACTATTTTTATAACCTACTCCCGAATACCTTTCATTCGAGTCACATATTGTCATTATCGTCCAATATGCATATTTGGAGAGGTTTTGGGTTCGGGGCAGCCCCCCAGTTACTTGGATCCAATTTTTAATATGAAATTCGTAGTCTACTCTTGAATACCTTTAATTTGAATCCCATATTGTCCCGATCGGTTCACTTTTATTTTGGGGTTCGTTCTTTTAAGGTAAGTGGGGACCCTCCCTCTCACCATAAAAGTACGATACCACCTACCGATATCAACAAATTATGTGGCCTATTGCCTCTTCCGGACCACTCCCCACAATCTGCGAACATTTTAAAGAAATCGGTTCAGACGTGTTTGAGTCTATACGGAACGAACCCCCAAACAAACAAACAAAACAAGTAAAAGCGTGATAAGTTCGGCCGGGCCGAATCTTATATACCCTCCACCATGGATCGCATTTGTCGAGTTCCTTTCCCGGCATCTCTTCTTAGGCAAAAAAGGATATAAGAAAAGAGTTGCTCTGCTATTAAAACGATATCAAGATATGGTCCGGTTCGGACCACAATAAAATTATATGTTGGAGACCTGTGTAAAATTTCAGCCAATTCGTATAAAAATTGCGCCCATTGGGGCTCACGAAGTAAAATAGAGAGAACGATTTATATGGGATCTGTATCGGGCTATAGACCGATTCAGACCATAATAAACACGTTTGTTGGTGGTCATGAGAGGATCCGTTGTACAAAATTTCAGGCATATCGGATAATAATTGCGACCTCTAGGGGTCAAGAAGTCAAGATCCCAGATCGGTTTATATGGCAGCTATATCAGGTTATGAACCGATTTGAACCTTATTTGACACAGTTGTTAAAAGTAAAAATAAAATACGTCATGCAAATTTTAGCCAAATCGGATAGGAATTGCGCCCTCCAGAAGCTCAAGAAGTCAAATCCCCAGATCTGTTTATATGACAGCTATATCAGGTTATGGACCGATTTCAACCATACTTGGCACAGTTGTTAGATATCATAACGAAATACTTCGTGCAAAAATTCAATCAAATCGGATAAGAATTGTGCCCTCTAGAGGCTCAAGAAGTCAAGACCCAAGATCGGTTTATATGACAGCTATATCAGGTTATGGACCGATTTGAACCATACTTGGCACAGTTGTTGGGTATCATAACAAAACACGTCGTGCGAAATTCCATTCCAATCGGATAAGAATTGCGCACTGTAGAGGCTCAAGAAGTCAAGACCCAAGATCGGTTTATATGGCAGCTATATCAGGTTATGTGCCAATTTGAACCACACTTGGCAAATTTGTTGGATATAATAACAAAACACGTCGTGCGAAATTCCATTCCAATCGGATAAGAATTGCGCACTCTAGAGACTCAAGAATTCAAGACCCAAGATCGGTTTATATGGCAGCTATATCAGGTTATAGACCGTTTTGAACCATACTTGACACAGTTGTTAGATATCATAACAAAACACGTCGTGCAAAATTTCATTCTGATCGGATAAGAATTGCGCACGCTAGAGGCTCAAGAAGTCAAGACCCAAGATCGGTTTATATGGCAGCTATATCAGGTTATGAACCGATTTGAACTATACTTGGCACAGTTGTTAGATATCATAACAAAACACGTCGTGCAAAATTTCATTCCAATCGGATAAGAATTGCGCACTCTAGAGGCTCAAGAAGTCAAGACCCAAGATCGGTTTATATGGCAGCTATATCAAAACATGGACCGATATGGCCCATTTACAATACCAACCGACCTACACTAATAAGATGTATTTGTGCAAAATTTCAAGCGGCTAGCTTTACTCCTTCGGAAGTTAGCGTGCTTTCGACAGACAGACGGACGGACGGACGGACAGACGGACGGACATGGCTAGATCGACATAAAATGTCACGACGATCAAGAATATATATACTTTATAGGGTCTCAGACGAATATTTCGAGTAGTTACAAACAGAATGACGAAATTAGTATACCCCCCATCTTATGGTGGAGGGTATAAAAACAAGTAACAAGTAAAAGCGTGCTAAGTTCGTCCGGGCCGAATCTTATATACCCTCAACCATGGATCGCATTTGTCGAGTTCTTTTCCCGGCATCTCTTCTTAGGCAAAAAAGGATATAAGAAAAGAGTTGCTCTGCTATTAAAACGATATCAAGATATGGTCCGGTTCGGACCACAATTAAATTATATGTTGGAGACCTGTGTAAAATTTCAGCCAATTCGTATAAGAATTGCGCCCATTGGGGCTCACGAAGTAAAATAGAGAGAACGATTTATATGGGATCTGTATCGGGCTATAGACCGATTCAGACCATAATAAACACGTTTGTTGATGGTCATGAGAGGATCCATCGTACAAAATTTCAGGCATATCGGATAATAATTGCGACCTCTATGTGTCAAGAAGTCAAGATCCCAGATCGGTTTATATGGCAGCTATATCATGTTATGAACCGATTTGAACCTTATTTGACACAGTTGTTGAAAGTAAAAAAAAAATAAAAAATAATAATGAACCATACTTGGCACAGTTGTTGGATGTCATAACAAAACACGTCGTGCAAAATTTCATTCTGATCGGATAAGAATTGCGCACGCTAGAGGTTCAAGAAGTCACGACCCAAGATCAATTTATATGGCAGCTATATCAGGTTATAGACCGATTTGAACCATACTTAGCACAGTTGTTGGATATCATAACAAAACACGTCGTGCGAAATTTCATTCCAATCGGATAAGAATTGCGTCCTCTAGAGGTTCAAGAAGTCAAAACCCAAGATCGGTTTATATGGGAGCTATATCAGGTTATGAACCGATTTAAACCATACTTGGCACAGTTGTTGGATATCATAACAAAATACTAAGTGCAAAATTTCATTCCAATCGGATAAGAATTGCGCACTCTAGAGGCTCAAGAAGTCAAGACCTAAGATCGGTTTATATGACAGCTATATCAGGTTATGGACCGATTTGAACCATACTTGGCACAGTTGTTGCATATCATAACACAATACTACGTACAAAAATTCATTCAAATCGGATAAGAATTGCGCCCTCTAGAGGCTCAAAAAGTCAAGACCCAAGATCGGTTTATATGACAGCTATATCAGGTTATAGACCAATTTGTACCATACTTGGCACAGTTGTTGGATATCATAACACACTACTACTACATTACTACCTCTAGAGGCTCAAGAAGTCAAGACCCAAGATCGGTTTATATGACAGCTATATCAGGTTATAGACCAATTTGTACCATACTTAGCAAAATTGTTGGATATCATAGCAAAACACGATGTGCAAAATTTCATTACAACCAGATAAGAATTGCGCACTCTAGAGGCTCAAGAAGTCAAGACCCAAGATCTGTTTATATGACAGTTATATCAGGTTATGAACCGATTTGAACCATACTCGGCACACTTGTTGGATATCATAACAAAATATTTCGTGCAAAAATTCATTCAAATCGGATAAGAATTGCGCCCTCTAGAGGCTCAAGAAGTCAAGACCCAAGATGGGTTTATATGACAGCTATATCAAAACATGGACCGATATGGCCCATTTACAATACCAACCGACCTACACTAATAAGAAGTATTTGTGCAAAATTTCAAGCTGCTAGCTTTACTCCTTCGGAAGTTAGCGTGCTTTCGACAGAGAGACAGACAGACGGACGGACGGACGGACATGGCTAGATCGACATAAAATGTCACGACGATCAAGAATATATATACTTTATGGGGTCTCAGACAAATATTTCGAGTAGTTACAAACAGAATGACGAAATTAGTATACCCCCCATCTTATGGTGGAGGGTATAAAAAGAGATAGATTTATATGGGAGCTGTATCGGGCTATAGACCGATTCAGACCATAATATACACGTATGTTAATGGTCATGAGAGAATGCGTCGTACAAAATTTCAGGCAAATCGGATAATAATTGCGACCTCTAGAGGCTCAAGAAGTCAATATCCCAGATCGGTTTTATTGACTGCAGTACAAAAGCTTACGGACTAGGCCACTAAATTTGTTGTTTCGTTTTATACCCTCCATCATAAACTTATTTCGTCATTCCGTTTGTAATGCTTCGCAATATTCTTCTGAAACCCAGCAAAGTATATATGTATACTTTTGATCGTCTTTACATTCCAAGCCGATTTAGCCATGTCGGTCCGTCCATCTGTCGAAAGCACGCAAACCAATTTTTAATGAGTTTTGGCACGTAGTATTTTGTTATCATATCCAAGAACTGTGCCAAATATGGTTCAAATCGGTTCATAACCTGATATAGCTGTCATATAAACAGATCTGGGGACTTGACTTCTTGAGCTTCTAAAGGGCGGAATTCCTATCCGATTTGGCTGAAATTTCGCAAGACGTTTTTTATTGTTACTTTCAACAACTATGTCAAATAAAGTACAAGTCGGTTCATAACCTGGTTTAGCTGCCATATAAACTGATCTGGGATCTTGACTTCTTGAGCCTCTAGAGGTCGCAATTACTATCCGCTTTGCCTGAAATTTTGTACGACGGATGCTCTCATGACCATTAACATACGTGTTTATTATGGTTTGAATCGGTCTATACCCCGATACAGCTCCCATATAAATCGATCTCTCTATTCTACTTCTTGAGCCCCCAAATGGCGCAATTCTTATTCGAATTGGCTGACATTATACACAGGTCTCCAATATAACTATAATTTAATAGTGGTCCAAACCGGACCATATCTTAATATCGCTCTAATAGCAGAGCAAATCTTTTCTTATATCCTTTTTTTTGCCTAAGAAGAGATGCCGGGAAAAGAACTCGACAAATGCGATCCATGGTGGAGGGTATATAAGATTCGGCCCGGCCGAACATAGCACGCTTTTACTTGTTACTTGTTTTGTTTGATTGTGGGTTTGTACATTTGTTTGTTCCGTATAGACTCAAAAAATGAGGTCCCAGTAATTGGGGGTCGCCTCACCCTCAAATGGGAATATAATTCGATCCTAGCTAAATGAGTCTCAAATTAAAGGTATTTGGTAGCAGTTTCGAATATGACATTAAACCTCTTAAAGTCGCCTCCAATAGTTTATTTAACCCATTAAAACAATGGGGGATCAAGTGATAGATATTCTTAAGTGGAGTGCGTCATTCAAATTTGTGCTCAATACTCATTTAAACGTCGCCCACCAAATGCTATATACACCATTTATGACAATATGTGGATAAATTCAAAGTATAAGGTTGTGGACTGTGAATATGATATCTTTATTCTGCTCATATATCTGGCGGACCACCTCACCTCAAAACAGTCAATTATAATGACCTAACAGGACACTGCCGCCATGCGCCCAAAGTTATGACGTTCAGTGTGAAAGGAGCAGTTGCAAACCTTAACGTTAAGGTGGCAGCAATTCTTAGCTCATCGACAAGGTGCCTTCTTTTTCTTGACAAGTCCAAACAACGCGCTGCTGGGCAACACTTTCATGTTCAAAAGTTTTATATGGCTTAATTACTAAGTACTGTTGCCGCCGCACCTAATATAAAGACCGTCAAATTAGTTCTTTACCACTGAGAATCGTTTAATATGGCAATTTGATTTGATTTAAAAAAGACTAAATAATTACTATTCAACAGGTAGCCATGATGCTGAATTGTTCAAAAAAAGCTCTAACAGATGGGAGAAATGTCAAATTCTCAGTTGTTTATATGTGGTTGTGCAAGGATCCGGGGCGACATGGAACGGAGAACTTTTAAGTCATTTTATTAACTTTTGGACAGCACTACCATTTAAAAAAGCGCCTTCTATTCTGTTTGCAAATGGATCAACTGAATGGAGACGCCTCCACGAACAAAGAGAAGGCCGAGTGGTCAAAATTGATCATGCAGCATTTATCTTTGTTATGGCAACCTGTCGGTCCTTAAAATAAAGAACAAGTAAAAGCGTGCTAAGTTCGGCCGGGCCGAATCTTATATACCCTCCACCATGGATCGCATATGTCGAGTTCTTTTCCCGGCATCTCTTCTTAGGCAAAAAAAGGATATAAGAAAATATTTGCTCTGCTATTAGAGCGATATTAAGATATGATCCGGTTTAGACCACAATTAAATTATATGTTGGAGACCTGTGTAAAATGTCAGCCAATTCGAATAAGAATTGCGCCCCTTTGGGGGCTCAAGAAGTAAAGTAGAGAGATCGATTTATATGGGAGCTGTATCGGGCTATAGACCGATTCAGACCATAATAAACACGTATGTTAATGGTCATGAGAGAATCCGTCGTACAAAATTTCAGGCAAATCGGATAATAATTGCGACCTCTAGAGGCTCAAGAAGTCCAGATCCCAGATCGGTTTATATGGCAGCTATATCAGGTTATGAACCGATTTGAACCATATTTGGCACAGTTGTTGGATATCATAACAAAACACGTCGTGCAAAATTTCATTCCAATCGGATAAGAATTGCGCACTCTAGAGGTTCAAGAAGTCAAGACCCCAGATCGGTGTATATGGCAGCTATATCAGATTATGGACCGATTTGAACCATACTTGGCACAGTTGTTGGATATAATAACAAAACACGTCGTGCAAAATTTCATTCCAATCGGATAAGAATTGCGCACTCTAGAGGTTCAAGAAGTCAAGACCCCAGATCGGTGTATATGGCAGCTATATCAGGTTATGGACCGATTTGAACCATACTTGGCACAGTTGTTGGATATAATAACAAAACACGTCGTGCAAAATTTCATTCCAATCGGATAAGAATTGCGCACTATAGAGGCTCAAGAAGTCAAGATCCAAGATCGGTTTATATGGCAGCTATATCAGGTTATGGACCGACATGGCCCATTTACAATACCAACCGACCTACACTAATAAGAAGTATTTGTGCAAAATTTCAAGCGGCTAGCTTTACTCCTTCGGAAGTTAGCGTGCTTTCGACAGACAGACGGACGGACGGACAGACGGACGGACAGACGGACGGACAGACGGACGGACATGGCTAGATCGACATAAAATTTCACGACGATCAAGAATATATATACTTTATGGGGTCTCAGACGAATATTTCGAGTAGTTACATCTTATGGTGGAGGGTATAAAAATAAAGTATAGGAATTTCGTTGCGGTTGTTTGCTGTATTATTTTTCAAATTTCCCACCCTAAGACGGGCCTTAACAATAGGTGTTTCAAGTAGTTTAAGTGGCTATCTTTGCCATAGATAACATTTATTTAGTAGAGTGCAAGTATCCAAGTTTGTTTAAAATTGTTAGAGGGAAAGGCTCAACAAACGTACACAGAATCAGGTATTGGTTGAAAATTTATCTCAAAGCAAAAAGCCTTCTTCTTATAGTCGAGCCCAAACGGCGTGCCGATAAGCACACTTTTTTTTTCGTTTTGTCACTCGATTCGTTCGCCAAGTCACTGAAAACAGCTGATTTTATAAAGGGAAAAAAGCTGTTTTCAATGATTTGGCGAATCGAGTGACATCAACTAAAAGCGTGAAAAATTCGGCCGTGCCGAATCTTACATACCCTCCACCATGTATCTCATTTGTAATATTTTTACCCAATATCTCTTTATAGGCAAACAAAGGATGATGGATAATAATTGCAAAGCTTTTGGAGATATTTCAGGTTATCAACCGTTTCGGAACATGCTTGGTTTGGCTGTTGGAGACCATAGTAGAAATCATTGTGCAAAATGTCAGCCAAAATTGGATAAGAATTGAGCCCTAAAATGGCTTAAAAATTAAAATCGGGAGATCAGTCCGTCTGTCTGTCGAAAGCACGCTAACTTCCGAAGGAGTAAAGCTAGCCGCTTAAAATTTTGCACAAATACTTTTTATTTTTTATTTTTTTAGGTCGGTTGGTATAGTAAATGGACCAAATCGGTCCATGTTTTGATATACCTACCATAAAAACCGATCATGATTTTTGATTTCTGGAGCCTTTAGAGGGCGCAATTCCTATCCGATTTTATTGAAATTTTGCACGTAGTGTTTTGGTAGCACTTCCAACAACTGTGCTTAGTATGATTCAAATCGGTTCATAATCTGGTATAGTTGTCATATAAACCGATCTTGGATCTTGACTTCTTCATCCAATTTTGCAAGAGGTGCTTTTGACTTTGTTATGACTTCCAATAAGTGTGCTAAGTATGGCGTAAATCGGTATAGAACCTGATATAGCTGCCATATAAACCGATCTGGGATCTTGACTTCTTGAACCTCTAGAGGTCGCAATTCTCATCCGATTTGGCAGAAATTTTGTACAACGGCTTCTCTCATGACTTTCAACATACGTGACTAATATGGTCTGCATCGATCAATAGCTTGATACAGCTTCCATATAAACCTATCTCCCGATTTTGTGTCTTGAGCCCCTACAAGACGCAATTCTTATCCGAATGAACTGAAATATTACACAATGACTTCTAAATGTTCAGCATACATTTATGGTCTGAATCGGGCTATAACTTTATATAGCTCCAATAGCATAACAGTTCTTATTCAATATTCTTTGTTTGTCTAAAAAGAGATACCGCGCATAAAACTCGATAAATGCTGTCAATGGTGGAGGGTATATAAGATTCGGTCCGGCTGAACTTAGCACGCTCTTAGTTGTTTTTCATAAAATCGTCACACCCAAAATTCGTCTTTTTCATTTAGATTTCGCAATTTTCGATGCTTAAAAGTCCTCCATGAGCTTAAATATTAAAGGCTGCCATTTGATTTATTATTTCTTTCAATAAAGCCATAAATATCCAAAAATTTAATATAAGAGAAAACATAACATAAAACATAATAAACATAAAATAGCTATGAAATTGTCTATAGAGATTTTCACCAAAGACAAAATTGAACAAAATTTTCCTTTAACACAAAATTTTAATAAATTTTTTACTAAAAAATTAATATTAAAAATCTTAAAAAGGTTTTTTATAACACGACTGTACTACTAAAGGGTCAATTTTCAAGAGGTACAGGAAAGTTTTTCACAAAAAAAAAAAAAAAACGTTAAATTCAAAAAAATGCATGATATCTTTATTTGAATCAATAGTACGGTCCATATAATTTAATGTTTGAGTATTATTTCTTGCAAATGTTGACCGTGACTGTGACTTAAATGGTCCATCCGCTTAGTCCAATTTTGACATACTCTTTCCAACATTTTGGCCAGTATCCCACGATAAAATGCTTCAATATTTTCGATGCATCAATAAAAGCGGGCTTGCATAGACATGAGCTTTAACATAGCCCCACAAAAAAATAGTCTAAAGGCTTAAAATCACACGAGCTAGGCGGCCAATTAAACGGTCCCGAACGTGAAATAAAATGTTCACCGAACTCATCTCTCAATAAGTCCATTGTTACGCGTGCTGTGTCGCACCTGGCGTCGTCTTGTTGGAACCACATGCCATGCTAGTCAAGCTTTTGAATTTTGGCCATAAAACTAACGGTAGCGCTCACCATTCACAGTTACGCTACGAATCGCATCATCTTTGAGGAATTACGGTCCAATAATGCCACCAGCCCACAAACCGCACATAATTGTGACTTTTTCTGGGTGCATTGATAGCTCTTGCAATGCTTCTGGCTGATCTTCACTGCAAAATCGACAATTCTCTTGTCGACCGTACCCATTGAGAAAATAAACTTCGCCCACGCATTTTGATAATAAAATTCAATGATTTGCATGCTTTTTTCGTTTGTACGACGATTCATGGTTAAATTATAGACCAAACTGAAGATGTTTGACAGTGAAACAAAACACGAAACGTGCCTGAGCTGATCTAAGATCACCCTTTATATAACCCTGTGCTACTACATAACCGTTTTCCAATATAGGCCTGATAACCTTAATAATTATGTGACTTGCAAAGTAAAAAAAAATCTTTAAGCAAAAATCGTCAAGCCCCAAAAGGCCAAATTTTGGCCAAAAAATCGTCAAAATTACGTAAAATCGTCACGGTGGTAGCCCTGACGGGTATAAATATGCCACTTGAGAACCGATAGGGATATTTTTAAGACCCTGTGCAAAATTTCAAAGCTCTAGATGGTCCGGGTGCCTCTTGGCAGGATCCTATATTAAATAACCTCGGTATTTCGAAAAATTGTTCGGGCTGCCAAAACTTCATTTGTAGTCCGATTTCCAATATCGCTACTGATTTTGGGGACAATTGACTTTTAATTTCTATTTTTTGAAATTTTGGCCGAGGCTGGCTTAATATTTTGCGATTTAGGACAACATTTGTGGTTCGATTTTCATTTTGATGTATGATTTGGATTGGTGAAATTGTTGGCTTTCCTTATGGTTTGTTTATTAATTATGGTGTGATTTTTTTTCAATCATCAATTAACTCCCCCAATCCCTAGACTCTTACGGTACCGAAGGTAGCCACATACATATTCCGTTTATCTATAACCACGACGAACAGAATTTAGGACTAGAGCAAAACCGCCAAATATCTTGCAAAGGGGTCCTGTCATCATCAAAATTGAAAACGATGACCCAGGGATCCTCGGGCAAGTACTGTAGCAAACGAGTCATAGAAATGACCATGTACCCAAAGTAGTCGCCAGACGAGTGGGAGAACAGACAGATGCAAAAAGTATGGTTGGAAAAAGTGGCGATAAGATTGAAGAGGGCAGATGGAAATCGCTAAGAAGGGAAAATGCTCGATACACATTTATCAGTTTTTCTTCCCACCACTATAGAATGGGGGTAAACTAATTCCGTTTGTAATTTATCGAAATATTGATCTAAGACCTAAGACCGACTTGACTTCGTGGACCCAGAAGCCGCAATTATTATTCGATTCGCGTCAATCGGTTCATAGTCGGATGTTGCTTCCAACGTAGCGCAGAGGTTAGCATATCCGCGACGCTGAACGCCTGGGTTCGAATCCTGATGAGAACATCAGAAAAAAAATTTCAGCTGTGGTTATTCCCTCCTAATGCTGGCGACATTTGTTAGGTACTATGCCATGAACACTAAGGAACTGGCGCAAACTTCTTACATATCAATGAGTGCTGTCCGAATCAAGTTAAAGCACAATGATAACGACCCCACTTTTTTATAGCCGAGTCCGAAAGGCTTGTCGCAGTGCGACACCTCTTTGGGGAGAAGTTTTTACCTGGCTGTCATACCAAATCGTATAGTACTTCACAAATGTCACCCGCGTTAAGAGGGGAAAACCACCGTTGAACGCAGGCGTTCAGCGTCAAAAGCAGACATGCTAACCTCTGTGCTACGGTGGCATCCATTGGAGTAATGGAGGAGTACAACCAGAAATCATTGACGGTTACTATTTAAAACCAAAAATCTTGGAAAATTAGTCTAGAGATAACGAAATAGAAGCTTTATCGAAATATGGTCCGATTTGGACCAAATTCGACACGGATATTGAGTGGTCTAATAAGTACAAGTCATTGTTCAATTTTGCAGAACAAAAAATTGGTCTTTTTGGTAGCCATATCCAAATAAAACCGATATGAACCATATACGAAACGGATATCGAAAAGCCTAACATAAGTCCCTGTGTCAAATTTGAGCGAAATCGGATTATAAATGTGCCTTTAATGGGGCCAAGACTTTAAATTATGAGATCGGTCTATATTGCAGCTATATCCAAATCTGAACCGATCTGGTCCAAATTGAAGAAGGATGTCGAAGGCCCCAACAACACAACTCACTGTCCCAAATTTCGGCGAAATCGGACAATAAATGCACCTTTTATGGGGCCGAATCCTTAAATCAAGAGATCAGTCTCTATGGCAGCTATATCCACATCTAGACCAATCTTGACCAAATCGAAGAAATTTATCGAAGGCCCCAACGCAACTCACTGTCCCAAATTTCGGCAAAATCGGACAATAAAAGCGCCTTTTGTGGACCCAAGTCCGTAAAGCAAGAGATCGTTCTATACGGTAGCTATATCCAAATCTGGACCGATCTGGGACAAATTGAAGACGAATGTTGAAGGGCCTAACGCAACTCACTGTCCCAAATTTTGGCGAAATCGGACAATAAAAGCGCCTTTTATGGGCCCAAGACCTTTAATCGAAAGATCGGTATATATGGCAGCTATATCCAAATGTGCACCGATATGTGCCATATTGAAGAAGGATGTCGAGTGGCCTTACACCACTCACTGTCTCCAATTTCAGCAAAATAGGATAATAAATGTGGCTTTTATAGGTCTAAGACCCTAAACCGGCGGATCGGTCTATATGGGAGCGGGGCTATAAAAAGATATAGTCCGATATAGCCAATCTTCGAACTTAACCTGCTTATGGACAAAAAAAAAAGAATCTGTGCAAAGTTTCATCTCAATATCTCTATTTTTAAAAACTGCAGCGTGATTTCAACAGACAGACGGACGGACATGACTAGATCGTCTTAGATTTTTACGCTTATCAAGAATACAATATACTTGATAGGGTCACAAATTAATATTTCGATATGTTGTAAACAGAATGACAAAATGAATATACCCCCATCCTTCGGTGGTGGGGGTATATTTATTTAATTTAATTGCAGATTTAAATCTTGCTTTCCCCAACATACACTATAACTTCTTCTGTTCTATCCAAGAATATCCTTCTAAATAGCTTTTGTCAATAACTTGTCAAGGTTATCCTCGCATGGAGGATATCAGTGTAAGCAATGCTTTGTAATATATCTTGATTGTATTTCTGGTCTCAGTTAAAACAATCCCTTTGCAGAGAGAAGAAGAAGAAAGCCTCTTAACATTCTCAAGGAATACAATTTTGGACGAGTAGCAACTAACATCACCAAAGTTTTATGGAGCATGGAATTGGTGTGGAAACAGAAGAAGAAACGGCGGCAAAAGTTGTGATAATATTTGCAAAACTATTTACATTTGAGTGGTTCGCAGCAAGTGGCTCTGAATCGCGGCCTCCTACTCAGTACCAAAGAGAGGAAGGATAAAAGGGAAAAGTGTATAAAACACATACAACAAACGAATACTTAAAATAAACAAAAGCCAAAAGCATTTGCAAAACGCACATGAAGTTATATTGTAATTTCTTATACTTTAGAACGATACAAAAGGATGTTTTCGTGGCCTCTATCCACTATCACGCCCCCTCCCTTTTTGTCGAAACAGAACACGGATTACACAAAAGTTTTCCTCTTGCGCGAAATAGAAAAAGTTTGTGTATGCCATGATGTGGAAAAGAAATTGCAAAATTTTTTCTCCCTCACATTTTTCTCGGAAAATTTATTTTGTTTTTTTTTCCTAAACCTACTATCACTAAATTAAATAGATATTGATGTTATTTTCTGCTTAGTCCTATTAATTTTAGCTTTGTCTGTGGTTTTTGGCCAAATTAATGCATTACGCGTTATATGTCAATTTCATTGACTGACACCATCCGCCAATTATTTTAGTTAAATTGCATTTCTAGATGGGTACGTGTATCGGTACTTTAGCCGACTCATCACAAACACTTTTTGCTTACGTGCAAATTTAATTTAACGCTAATCAAACGCACATTTATTAGTTGAATAAATACTGATAACATCATTATCACCGTGAATTGCAATGGAAGCTCTGGCGATGAGATCAGGGGTTCCCAAACAGAAAGCAAGGAGCCCTTAAAAAGATATCACAGAAAATCTTTTGTGAAAATATTTTTTATTTTATATCCACCATCTAAGAATTAGAGGAGCCGTTGAGTAGAGCAGACGTGTTTTTATTTCGCTCCTCAAAGAAAAACAAGTAAAAAGGCGTTAAGTTCGACCGGGCCGAACTTTGGATACCCACCACCTCGGGTATATATGTAAACCACCTTTCGTCAAAATCCGGTGCAAAACTCATACCTTATGTTCCATAGTAGAAACATGTGTAGAGGCTTAACTTAACTCTTTGTCCACAATTTCGGCAACATCGGACAATAAATTCGTTTTTTATGGCTCCAAACCCGAGAGATCGGTCTATATGGCAACTATATCCAAATCTGGACCGATCTGTGCGATAATGCAGAAGTATGTCAAGGGGCTTAACTAAACTCACTGTCCCAAATTTCGGCGACATCGGACAATAAATGCGTGTTTTATGGGCCTAAGACCCCAAATCGGAAGACCGGTGTATATGGCAGCTATATTCAAATCTGGACCGATCTAAGCTATATTGACGGAGGATGTCGAGGGGCCTAACACAACTCACCGTCCCAAATTTCAGCAAAATCGGATAATAAATGTGGCTTTTATTGGCCTAAGACCCTAACTCAGAGGATCGGTCTATATGGGGGCTATATCAAGATATAGTCCGATATAGCCCATCTTCGAATATCTCAGCTCAATATCTCTGTTTTTAAAGACTGTAGCGTGATTTCAACAGACAGACGGATAGACGGACGGACATGTCTAGATCGTCTTAGATTTTTACGCTGATCAAGAATATATATACTTTATAGGGTCGGAAATGGATATTTCGATGTGTTGCAAACGGAATGACAAAATGAATATACCCCCATCCGTCGCTGCTGGGTATAAAAATATAAATCCGTATCTCGAAATAGGTACTACTTATTACGAAAAAATTTTAAAGCCTTTTGGAGTTGGCGAAATGGTTGGTTTCAACTCCCAAAACGCCTTGTACAACCGAGCAGATAAAGAAAGTGGAGAAAGTAGGGAACCACAACTTTGAGATAGTCAGTAATTTAATCTACCTCGGCACCGCCGTAACCGAAACGAATGACACCAGTTTTGAGATTAAGCGAAGAATAATACTGGCAAACAGATGCTACTTTGGACTAAGTAGGCAGTTTAGAAACAAGGCCACCTCTCGACAGACGAAGATTACACTATACAAGACACTAATACTACCCGTGTTGTTATATGGTTCTGAAGCATGTGTACTTGTGAAAGCAGATGAGACAGTGCTTGGAGTATTTGAGAGAAAGATTCTTCGTAAAATATATGGACAACCACGAGCTGTATGACGACGATAGCATAGTTTCACGCATCAAAATACAACGGCTGCGTTGGCTAGGTCATGTTGTCAGAATGGATGAAGAAGCTCCAGCAAAGAAGTCTTTTGATGGCAAACACGGTGGTACACGCAAACCGGGAAGATCAAAAGCCCGATGGAAAGATCAAGTGTTGGGAGATACCTCGAAACTTGGCGCCAAAGATTTTAGAATGAGCGCAGTAGATCGAGGGGCTTAGAACGCTATTCTACGTTCGGCTAGTGGAACAAATATTCTGTCATAGCCAATTAAAGTAAAGTAAAGGAGTAGGCTAGAAATGGACTCCAAAGACTCAACAGCTGCGGTGGTGACGTCAGACCGTAGCGTATTGTCCTATCCTGCCATAGGTGTGGGTACCTCTTGTAGTCGAGAGTAATGCTACAAGCGCACAACTAGTCGTCAGACTAATTAATGAGAAAGAGACGGATAAATCAGAGGGATGCACAGTTCGTACAGCGACGGTGTCAATAAAACAGTCATCGCAGCCGAATCGAGAGATGAGGGAATCGGGATGACGGCAGAAGTGGTGCACGACGAAGAAGTCAGAGGAGTATATACCGGCAGAGCAATCGGGCGAAAGAGCAGGATGCTGGAAGGGATAGAACTGACATTCCAAGCACTTCTACGGAAGCTGGAAAAACAACAAGATCTCCCGAAGAGCTAAAATTGTGAATAGGAAAAAGTGCTCCCCGCTTTCAAGTACTCTGGGAAAACCAAGCTAGCGGGATGCGCAATAGAGACTACAGACAGTGTCCTGCGGAGGTAGACAAAGTCGGAACAGGAACGAAGGAATGGCGCACGGTTCCTGAAGGACTCTGACTTCCAATCTGAGGCCACAGCCATTACGGACGGGGAAGATGGTCGCTGAGAATAGTAAGGAGCCGCCCTTTTACGCCAGAGTGGCAAAAAAGCACAACATAGATGAGCTGACTTAGGTTAGGTTAGAGTGGTAGTTCTTTACAGACTCACTTAGATAATTTTAAGTCCATTGTTATACCACAGTAGCGACAGACCAAGGCTTTTGGCGGGAATCGAACCCACGACCCCTGCACTGGTATACCAAGCACGCCCTGAGCTGACTTATACAGTCATCAATATCGGCTGTGCATCCGGTAGGATTCCACCAGATCATCGGTCCCAAGTGAAGGATCTGGTTAACGATCGGACATGTGTGAAACTCTGAAGAGGGTCCATCCATACAAATGATGAGCTGTGAGTATAGAGGGGACACCTTTACGCTGCGTTTTGCGTCCGCGACCTGGTGTGAAAGGTGGATATCTCCCGGATCACAAAGGCGACGGTCTTCACCAAGGTTTGGTCGCAGAGAAGTGGGGGGTTTTCCACTGAGAGGAAAAGGAGTAACGAACTCTCCTTGTGGTTGGATGCATTCATTGGATCAAGTCTCCGTGACGAGTTTAACTAAGACTAAAGGCATGGCGCACTAAGGGAGCAAAGCTGTCTTTTTCAAGGAAATTACAGAAATTCTCATTTTCAGACATCAGGCCATGTAGTGGCGGATGACTCAATACCGCCCAACGAACAGGGGGCTGACAACGAGACAATCGCTGCTTCTCTCAATATTGGAAGAACTGGGATAAGAAAAGATCCTAATACTAAAATATCAGGCAGTGCATTTGCGAGAGACCCAATACAGCCTAACAAACGGGGACCCGACGACGGACCCATCACCGACTTCAAGATTCGGAATACAGGGATAGGTAAATATCCTAATATTGAAACATTAGACAACGCAGCGACAGAAGTCTCAATACAGCCTAACGAACAGGGAGCCGATGATGCTACCATCAATTACTCCCAAGAAGCCTATTTACCTAGATCCTAGTATTGAAATATCAGACAGTACAGGAAAACTCAATACAGCCTAATGAGAAGGAACCCGAACGATGGAACCATTACCGACTTTATTAAGAGTCGGAAGACTAGACTACGCAAAGACCTAAAACCATGACATCGGGCAGTGCAGTTACAGAAAAGTCTAAAGAACAACACTTATAAGAGGTGCCAAACCCTGGCAGAGTTCTTGAATACAAACGACCTAATAACACTTAATATTGGTAACACCGCTACCTTTGTTAATAGGATTAGGGAGGAGGTATTAGATGTGACTATATTTTCAGAAAATCTGAACGATGAGGTTCAGGATTGGAGGGTCTCCATGGAACACTCTTTCTCTGACTATCGCTACATTAGGTTTAGAATAGCACGGCCAGCGCCGAATCCGATAAGCTTCCGGAATAAGTTGAAAAAAAGGGTCCTTCGACCCTACCAATGTTCTCTTAGGGAAAGGAAATCAACCCAAGAAAAACCATGGCTGACCGGGGAGATTCGAAACATTGGGAAAGAGGTCCGCAGACTTTTTAACAGAGTACGTCGTAAAAAAGCAGAAGTTTATAGGGCTGTGTATTACACACGGCTCCTGGAAGCTTTTCTGCGAACAGGTCGATAGCGTTAATGACGCAGCCAGGATAAAAAAGTTTCTCTCAAAAACCCATGTCCAAACCGAAACTTTAGTAAGCGACATGGGAATGAGAGCAGAGCATGGCATACATATCAGGGACAAAGTGGCAAAAGGCACGCCACAGGGGGGCATTTTATCGCCACTCCTATCGATGACCAACATAAATGACCTATTACGGATGCTGACTGAGGAGGGATTTGAACCCGTCTGCTATGCAGACGATGTTTTAATACTTGTAAGGGGTATGGATCCGAACGAGCTATGCAGAAGGGCCGAAGGGCCCAGAGGTCTCAATGTTAACCCAGAGAAGACTGAAATATGCCTTTTCATGAGGAAGACGAAGGTGGGCTAATTTAACGCACCACGTTACCTCAATAAGACAATTTCGATATCTGACAAGGTCAAATACTTAGGTGCGATCTTGGACCAGAAACTAAATTGGAGGTGTCACATTCAGGAGTGTACTGAGAAGGCTCACAGATGTTGGGCTCGAAATAGGGTTTGAATCCGAGGATAGTCTACTGGCTCTACAGGAGCGTGATTAGACCAATACTTACTTACGCCTCAGTAGTTTGGTGGACTACTATGGAAAAAAAGTGCATCATAAGAACCATACAACAGCTTCAGAGAACATATTGTCTTGTCATAGGCGGAGCGATTTAATTTAATTTAATTTAATTTAATTTAATTTAATTCAATTTAATTTAATTTAATTTAATTTAATTTAATTTAATTTAATTTAATTTAATTTAATTTAATTCAATTTAATTTAATTTAATTTAATTTAATTTAATTTAATTTAATTTAATTTAATTTAATTTAATTTAATTTAATTTAATTTAATTTAATTTAATTTAATTTAATTTAATTTAATTTAATTTAATTTAATTTAATTTAATTTAATTTAATTTAATTTAATTTAATTTAATTTAATTTAATTTAATTTAATTTAATTTAATTTAATTTAATTTAATTTAATTTAATTTAATTTAATTTAATTTAATTTAATTTAATTTAATTTAATTTAATTTAATTTAATTTAATTTAATTTAATTTAATTTAATTTAATTTAATTTAATTTAATTTAATTTAATTTAATTTAATTTAATTTAATTTAATTTAATTTAATTTAATTTAATTTAATTTAATTTAATTTAATTTAATTTAATTTAATTTAATTTAATTTAATTTAATTTAATTTAATTTAATTTAATTTAATTTAATTTAATTTAATTTAATTTAATTTAATTTAATTTAATTTAATTTAATTTAATTTAATTTAATTTAATTTAATTTAATTTAATTTAATTTAATTTAATTTAATTTAATTTAATTTAATTTAATTTAATTTAATTTAATTTAATTTAATTCAATTTTAGTTAATTTATATTTAATATAAATTAAATTAAATTGAATATAATAATAATTAATTTATATTACTTTATTTCGTTTTGTTTTATTATTTTTTTATAATCCTTTCCATATTCCATTTTTTTATTTGAACCCTGATTTAAGTAACTCTGACCCATTCACGATAGTAGAAAAACGGAAAGCAAAAAAGGAAAGGAGCATAGTCCCAATTTGTTATATGTTTCCCTTAATCACACTTATTAAGATTTACATTGATTTGAATAAACAACCATACACACATATGCAACGAAATTAGAAAAGATTGGAGCATAATTATACCATTCAATTTGTTGCAAAGTCAAGAAGATTGGAAAGGAAAAGAAAAGTTCATACAGTAAAGACATGTTATAAGGTACGCCCTTATTACATCGTCACTCATGGAAAGACAACAGAATTTGGAGTAAAATATAAATTTAAGCAAATAATTTGTTGACCACTTTTCAATTAATTGTGATAAATATGGAAGATATGTTTATAAAAAATCTAATTATATTTTATAAGGTTAAGTTAAAATTCTTTATTTTCCAATTTTATTTCCCATACCTTCTTCTCATTCAGTGCGACCCTTTGTCACTCCTATAACTAGCACATACTTTATGAACTCTTTAGAGTTCAATTACATTCTCTGTTCGCTTATTTTATGAATTTTTGTTGCAAATTAATTGTTGTTCATTGGATCGTTTAAAATGCTGATTCAGTTTCGTCATTATTAAAGATTAATATGCCATTGCATTGTCCATGACAGGCATTCAATATTGGTTGTGTGGCACAACTTCATTCGCAGCAAGAGCAGAAGCAGTAACGCAATCATCATTGTAGTCAACGTCCGTACTTCGTCGTCGTTGTTGAGGTCGTCTCCCCAACCCCATTCTGTCAGACCAATCATTATCATTACCCGAGTCATTGTCATCATTCACATGCCCTGCCAGTTGCCAGTGCCACAGAGTTGGGGCATTCTGGCAAACGTCGTTATCCTTATGACCATCAACATCGCATCGCTTATTATCGGCCGTATCATCGTAAATTTTGATGACCTTTGAGTTGTGTCATTCCACTGAACACACAAAGCAGGCCAAAAGAATGGCGTTGAGCCATGTGTGGATGCATATGGACACTGAGAAAAAAAGGTGATGAACTTTCGATGAAATCAAAAGGAATAAAATTTTTATGTTAAAAAAATGAAACTTTAATTCATTTCTTCCATTATAGCACGGAGGTTTTTAAACCTCGAAATTTTAATCTCAGACCCTATAAGGGGGACATATTTTTTTCAGACACATAAAGTACATACATATAGTCGTGTAGTAACGTAATGTATGACATTCTAAGGCGATCGGGAGATGTCCGTCGATCGGTCTATCAGTGGCTCTCTGGAAAATTAAGCAATATATCCTAAATTTTGCACAATTGATTTATGTTGCTTTATGTCGGTTGGGTTTTCAACGCTTGTGTAGAAAATATCTTTTCTTACCCCTCATGAAAGGCCAAATCAGATATTGGCTGTCATTTTAGGCCTGAAGTTCAGTTATAACATCCAACATTATGGTTGAAACCGGCCATTGCAACCTGGTATAGCTTTAATATAAACAGGAGTTTCCGATTCCAGTTCTTGAGCATATTGTATTCAATACTGTGAGAGAAGTTGTCATAGACATTTATCAAATTTTCCAAGTGTTCAAGTGTAGGCATGATTATGAATGCATGTTCGTTTTGGCTGAGTGTAGCATTTAAAGTTATGATTATTAGCCAGTATCAAACCGGGAAAAAAGAGGGAATTAACAGCAATCAAATAAAGGTAAAATGTTGCCATGGACGAGTTAAGTTTATTAGAATGTGCTTAGAAGTATTTATGCATGACATAAAATTCTGGTATAACCCATGTAATGGCCATTAACAGTCATTACATTGAGGCCATAGCTTTAAGCAATAGCGTTACCTATTATATTCATAAATACTACAAATGAAAAAGCTTTACGATATAGCTACTAAATCCTTGTCATGAATATTAATTTTGTAGTTTTAAAATATATTAACATCAAATATTGCAAATACAAATTTGTCCATGAACATTCCACTAAGGAACAGGGGCAAACTTCTCACATATCAATGAGAGCAATCCTAATCAAGTTTAAGCTCAATTCTAAGAGGCCTCCTTTTTATAGTCGAATCTCAACGGCATGCCGCAGTGCGACACCTCTTTCGAGAGAAGTAATACATGGCATAGTACCTCACAAATGTTGCAAGCATTAGGAGGGGAAAACCACCGCTGAAAATGTTTTTGATTGTCTCGCCAGGATTCGAACCCAGGCGTTCAGCATCATAGGCGGACATGCTAACCTCTGCACAACGGTGGCCTCCGATCAAACATTACTAACTCTGAAAACGAAAATAAAGTCGCTGGAAATATTAAACCACATTGAAAGTTCAGGCGCGCTGTTAAGTTCGGCCGCACCGAATCATATATGCCCTCCACCAAAGAAAGCATTTGACGAGTTCTGTGCGTGGTATCTCGTTTTAGGCAAACAATGAATAAGAACTGTTATGCTTTTGTTGCTATATCAAGTTATAGTCCGATTCGTACCATAAATGAATTGAATGCTAAACATTGTAGAAGTCATTGTGTAATATTTCAGCCCATTCGGATAAGATATGCGCCTTGTAGGGACTCAAGATGCAAAATCGAAAGATCGGTTAATATGGGAACTGTATCAAGCTATAAATCGATTCAAACCATATTTCACATGTATGTTGAAGGTCATGGTAGAAGCCGTTGTACAAAATTTCAGCCAACTTGGATAATAACTGCCCCCTCTAGAGGCTCAAAAAGTCAAGATACCAGATCGGTTTATATGACAGCTATATCAGGTTATGTACCGATTTGCTCAATACTAAGCACAGTTGTTCAAAGTCATAACAAAACACCTCATGCAAAATTTGCAAGAATTGCGCCCTCAAGTGGCTCAAGAAGTCAAGATCCAAGATCGGTTTAAATGGCAGCTATATCAAGTTATTTACCGATTTGAACCAAACACAGCACAAAGGTTGAAAGTAACACCAAAACACCACATGCAAAATAACAGCCAAATCCGATAAGAATTGCGGCCTCTAAAAGATGAAGAAACTAGTAAAAGCGTGCTAAGTTCGGCCGAGCCGAATCTTCTATACCCTTCACCATGGATCGCATTTGTCGAGTTCTTTTCCCGGCATCTCTTCTTAGGCAAAACAGGATATAAGAAAAGATTTTCTCTGCTATTAGAGCGATATCAAGATATGGTCCGGATTGGACCACAATCAAATTATGTGTTGGAGACCTGTGTAAAATGTCAGTCAATTCGAATAAGAATTGCGCCCTTTGGGGGCTCAAGAAGTAAAATAGAGAGATCGATTTATATGGGAGCTGTATCGGGCTGTAGACCGATTCAGACCATAATAAACACGTATGTTGATGGTCATGAGAGAATACGTCGTACAAAATTTCAGGCAAATCGGATAATAATTGCGACCTCTACAGGCTCTAAAAGTCAAGATCCCAGATCGGTTTATATGACAGCTATATCAGATTATGAACCGATTTGAACCATACTTGGCACAGTTGTTGGATATCATAACAAAACACGTCGTGCCAAAATTCATTCCAATCGGATAAGAATTGCGCACTCTAGAGGCTCAAGAAGTCAAGACCCAAGATCGGTTTATATGGCAGCTATATCAGGTTATGGACCGATTTGAACTATACTTGGCACAGTTTTTGGATATCATAATAAAACACGTCGTGCCAAAATTTCATTCCAATCGGATAAGAATTGCGCACTCTAGAGGCTCAAGAAGTCAAGACCCAAGATCGGTTTATATGGCAGCTATATCAAAACAGACGGACGGACAGACGGACGGACATGGCTAGATCGACATAAAATGTCGCGACGATCAAGAATATATATACTTTATGGGGTCTCAGACGAATATTTCGAGTAGTTACAAATAGAATGACGATATTAGTATACCCCCCATCTTATGGTGGAGGGTATAAAAAATATATGTGCAAAATTTTAAACGGACGGACAGACAGACGGATTTACATATGGAACGACTTAAAATGTCATGACGATCAAGAATATGTATTCTTTATGGGGACTTAGAAGCATGTTTCGAGGTGTTACAAACAGAAGGACCGAATTAGTATGCCCCTATCCCATGGCGGAGGGTATAAAAAACAATTTAAAAAGGCGTGCTAAGTTCGGCCGGGCCGAATCTTGAGAACTAACCACCATGGATTCTGCTAAAAATTTATTCAAATAAATTTAGTTGAAGGGCTTAATTTTATTCTACACACAAAACTTCTATCAAACCAGCAAAAATTAAAGTTTCTACGAACTGAACAAGGCTTATCGATGGACCGGCTTACATGGGAGCTATATCAGGTTATAAACCGAGCAATCCCAAGGCAGCCGGTTGTACGTGCCGGATTGACCCGATGAAGTCCCTTATCAGCAAGGGCTGCAGCCTTAGTGAACAACACACTGCTACTACAACAATGTCCTTGTCAATTAAATTACTTCAGTGTTTTTTAAACTCTCCATCATTGGATGGGGTATGCTAGTCTAGTCATTCCGTTTGTTACACCTCGAAATATTCGTCTAAGACCCCATAAATTATATATATTCTTGATCGTCTTGACGTTCTCAGTCGATCTAGGCATGTCCGTCTGTCGAAATCATGAAAGCGGTCGAACGCGTAGAGCTAGCCGCTTGAAATTTTGCATAGATACTTACTATTATTTTAGGTCGTTGGGGGATTGCAAATGGGTCATATCGGTTCAGATTTAGATGCAGCTCGCATATAAACAGATCTCCCGTTTTGACCTCTTGACTGCCTGGAAGCAGTCAACTGTGTAACTTCCAGCAACTGTGCCAAGTACGGTTCAAATAGGTCTATAACCTGATATAGCACCCATATAAACCGATCCCCCGATTTGATTTCTTGAGCCGTTACTAGCCGCAGTTTTTGCCCCATTTGGCTAAAATTTTGCACGCGGTGTTCTGCTATGACTTCCAACAACTGTGCCAAATACGGATCAAATCAGTCTATAACCTGATATAGCTCCCATATAAACAGGTCTCTCGATTATCCTTGTTCGGTTCCTAGAACCTTTAATTTTTGCTGGTTTGACAGAGTTTGGTATGTAGAATAAAATTATGCTTTTCAACTAAATTTAGTTTGTTTACATTTTTAGCAGAATGCATAGGGGTGGGTTCCAAAGATTCGGCCCGGCCGAACTTAGCACGCTTTTACTATATCCCTATTAAGGGGATAAATTTGGCGTTAAAACATGTGAACTTCTAATGACTGAAAATTTCAAATTGGATGTCTATATTTATGTAATTGGTGTATAAGCCGATACCGCTAATTTGGAATCCATAAGATGTAGCTGTGCAAAATTATGAATAACAAGTAAAAGCGTGCTAAGTTCGGCCGGGCCGAATCTTATATACCCTCCACCATGGATCGCATTTGTCGAGTTCTTTTCCCGTCTTCTCTTCTTAGGCAAAAAAGGATATAAGAAAAGAGTTGCTCTGCTATTAAAACGATATCAAGATATGGTCCGGTTCGGACCACAATTAATTTATATGTTGGAGACCTGTGTAAAATTTCAGCCAATTCGTATAAGAATTGCGCCCATTGGGGCTCACGAAGTAAAATAGAGAGAAAGATTTATATGGGATCTGTATCGGGCTATAGACCGATTCAGATCATAATAAACACGTTTGTTGATGGTCATGAGAGGATCCGTCGTACAAAATTTCAGGCATAACGGATAATAATTGCGACCTCTAGGGGTCAAGAAGTCAAGATACCAGACCGGTTTATATGGCAGCTATATCAGGTTATGTACCGATTTGAACCTTATTTGACACAGTTTTTGAAAGTAAAAATAAAACACGTCGTGCAAAATTTCATTCTGGTCGGATAAGAATTGCGCCTTCTAGAGGGTGAAGAAGTTAAGACCCAAGATCGGTTTATATGGCAGCTATATCAGGTTATGAACCAATTTGAACCATATTTGGCACAGTTGTTGGATATCATAACAAAATACTACGTGCCAAAATTCATTCAAATCGGATAGGAATTGCGCCCTCTAGAGGCTCAAGAAGTCTAGACCCAAGATCGGTTTATATGACAGCTATATCAAAGCATGCACCGATTTGCACCATACTTAGCACAGTTGTTGGACATAATAACAAAACACGTCGTGCAAAATTTCATTCCAATCAAATAAGAATTGCGCACTCTAGAGGCTCAAGAACTCAAGACCCTAGATCGGTTTATATGGCAGCTATATCAGGTTATGGACCGATTTGAACCATAAAAAAGTAAAAGCGTGCTAAGTTCGGCCGGGCCGAATCTTATATACCCTCCACAATGGATCGCATTTGTCGATTTCTTTTCCCGGCATCACTTCTTAGGCAAAAAAAGAATATAAGAAAAGATTTGCTCTGCTATTAGAGCGATATCAAGATATGGTCCGGTTTGGACCACAATTAAATTATATGTTGGAGACCTGTGTAAAATGTCAGCCAATTCGAATAAGAATTGCGCCCTTTGGGGGCTCAAGAAGTAAAATGGAGAGATCGATTTATAGGGGAGCTGTATCGGCCTATAGACCGATTCAGACCATAATAAACACGAATGTTGATGGTCATGATATAATCCGTTGAACAAAATTTCAGCCAAATCGGATAGGAATTGCGCCCTCTAGAAGCTCAAGAAGTCAAGTCCCCAGATCTGTTTATATGACAGCTATATCAGGTTATAAACCGATTTAAACCATACTTGGCACAGTTTTTGGATGTCATAAAAAAATACTACGTGCAAAATTTAATTCCACCTGGATAAGAATTGCGCACTCTTGAGGCTCAAGAAGTCAAGACCCAGGATCGGTTTATATGGCAGCTATATCAGGTTATAAACCGATTTAAACAGTACTTGACACAGTTGTTGGATATCATAACATAACACGTCGTGCAAAATTTCATCCAGTCGGATAAGAATTGCGCACTCTAGAGGCTCACGAAGTCAAGACCCAAGATCGGTTTATATGGCATCTATATCAAAACATGGACTGATATGGCCCATTTACAATACCAACCAACCTACACTAATAAGAAGTATTTGAGCAAAATTTCAAGCGGCTAGCCTTACTCCTTCGGATGTTAGCGTCCTTTCGACAGACAGACGGACGAACGGACGGACAAGGCTAGATCGACATAAAATGTTGCGACGATCAAAAATATATATTATTTATGGGGTCTCAGACGAATATTTGGAGTAGTTACAAACAGAATGACGAAATTAGTATACCCCCCCATCCATACCATGGTGGAGGGTATAACTAGCTCTCATAGATTAAAGCTTGCTGACTAATATTATTTTAACACATTTCCTCAATTAGTATGATATTGGGTTGCCCAAAAAGTAATTGCGGATTTTTTAAAAGAAAGTAAATGCATTTTTAATAAAACTTAGAATGAACTTTAATCAAATATACTTTTTTTACACTTTTTTTCTAAAGTAAGCTAAAAGTAACAGCTGATAACTGACAGAAGAAAGAATGCAATTTCAGAGTCACAAGCTGTGAAAAAATTTGTCAACGCCGACTATATGAAAAATCCGCAATTACTTTTTGGGCAACCCAATATTAAGTACTAGCTGACCCGGGCCCGCTCCGCTGCGCCTTCTTTTACGTTTCACGGAACAAAAGTTTCCTTGGAATATTTATTTTCGACAATTAAAGAGCATTTAGAGAAATACCATGCTATGAAAATAGTATATCGCTTGGCTAAAAAGTTAAAGAATATAAGTGCCTTCATCTGAATCCCATATGATCTTTATTGGTCTACGAATTTAATTTTGGATGTAAGGTGTACTCCATTCTTAAAATATTCTATTTCAGCCCTATATTCTCATGATGTCTGATTAAGGGGTGTTTTCGGGGGTGAGGTGGTCTTCCAGATACTTGGTTCTGATAAAATATCAGCATCGTGGTCTTCTCTCAAATACCATTTATTTAAACCCCATATTCCCATTGGTTTTGAGGGGAGTTTACAGGGTGAGGCGTCCCCCAAACACATGACCCCAAAATAGGTTATCAAATTCGTTCTCTAATCTCAAATACCTTTCATTTGAGCCACATATTGGCATGGTCGAAAAATTTTTACACGTTGGGGGGTGTTTTGGGGAAGGAGTGATGCCCTAAATATATGGTCCTTCATTTGGATATCAAATTCGTATTCTACTCCCAAATATATTTATTTGAGCCCCATATTGCGATGGTCACTAAAACAATTGATGTTTTTGTGGTATTTTGGGGAAAGCGGTAGACCCCCAGAAAATTGGTTCCGAAAGTGGGTATGAATTCTTGCTCTACCCTCCAATACCTTTCATTTAAGCTCCACATTGACAAGGTCGGTAAATATGCGCGATTAAGGGGTGTTTTGGGGATTGGGGTGGTCCCCCAAACACTAAGCCCGGAAAACATATCAGCAACGTGCTCTATTCTCATATCTATATATCATTTATTTGAACCCCATATTGACATTGCCATAAAAATTTGATATTAAATTTGTTTTCAAATCTCATTTAAACCCCTTATTGCAAAAGTCAGCAAATTTGTCCGATTTGGGGTATTGGCCCTAAAAACTATGAATATTTAGTCCCACTCTCTTTAAGACCCAAATTGTCTCGGTAAGCAAATATGTCCTATTTGGGGATTTTTATGGTGGTGGGACGTCCGCTAGACAGTTGGCCCCTAATGTTGATATCAGATACGTGGTTTACTCCCACATACCTTTAATTTGAGCCCCATATTTCCATAGTCGGCAAAAATTACCGGCTTGGGGGGTGTTTTGTAGGATGGATGACCACTCAGTGCGTTGGTCTTGAAAATATATATCGGATTCGTGTTCCACTTTCAAAACCCTCTTATTTGAGCCTCATATTGCAATAGTCAGTAAATACTTACTATTTGGGTGGTGTTGTGGGAGTGCCGTGGCCCCATAGACAGTTTCCCTGAATGTTGATATCAAAGTGGTTTTTTTTACTTTACTCCCAAAGACCTTTAATTTGAGCGCCATATTGCTATGGTCGTAAATTTGTCCCCTATGGGGGATGTTTTTGGTAAGAGCCGGCTCCCAAAACGCTTGGTCCCATATTTGGATATCAGATTCGTATTCTACTTTTAAATACCTTTTATTTAAGCCCCATATTCCCATGGTCAGTAAATAAGTCCAGTTTGAGATGTGTTTTGGGAAAGGGGTAGACCCCCAGAAACGTGGTCCCACTTTTGGATATCAGATTCGTATTATACTCGCAAATACCTTCCATTTGAGTCCCATATTGCCATAGTCGGTAAATATGTCCGATTCAGGGGTGTTTTGGGGCTTGGGGTGGTCCCCCTAGCACTTGGTCCGACAATTGGATATCAGATACGTTTTCTTATCCTAAATACCTTTCATTTGAGTTCCATATTGTCGTGATTGGCCTAAATATATGTTTGGTAGGTTTTAGGGTGGGGCAGCCCCCCTAGGTACCCCATCCGAAATTACTTTTAGGGTACTATATGAGAGCACACAAAATTTCGCTTAAATCGCACCACCCATCTCTGAAATCTGGCGTATCTGAAAGTTAGAGTAAGGGGGAGGGTCCGTCAGATATCAAACAAGTAAGAGCGTGCTAAGTTCGGCCGGGCCGAACTTTGGATACCCACCACCTCGGATATATATGTGAACCACCTTTCCTCAAAATCCGGTGCAAAATTCATACCTTATGCCCCATAGCACCTATGTTCCGATTTGGACCAGATACTAATAAGTAAAAGTTATTGTTCAATTGTATATTGTATATAACAAAATATTGGTCTTTTTAGTAGTTATATCTAAAAATAAACCGATCTGAACTATATACCACACGGATGTCGAAAAGCATAACATAAGTCAGTGTGTCAAATTTCAGTGCAATCGGATTAAAAATGCGCCTTTTATGGGGCCAAGACTTTAAATCGAGAGATCGGTTTATATGGTAGCTATATGCAAATCTTGATCGATCTAGACCAACTTGCAGAAATATGTGGAGGGGCTTAACTTATCTCTTTGTCCCAAATTTCGGCAACATCGGACAATAAATGCGCTTTT
>NC_081552.1:46848503-46912839 GCF_963082655.1 Stomoxys calcitrans
AGCTTTTATAGGTCTATGACCCTAAGTCGGAGGATCGGTCTATATGGCAGCTATATCCAAATCTGAACCGATCTGAGCCGTATTGATGGAGGATGTCGAAAGGCCTAACACAACTCACTGCCCCAAATTTCAGCAAAATCGGGTAACAAATGTAGCTTTGATGGGCCTATGACCCTAAATCGAAGGATCGGTCTCTATGGCAGCTATATCCAAATCTGAAACCGATCTGGGCCAAATTGACGGAGGATGTCGAAAGGGCCTAACACAACTCACTGTCCCGAATTTCAAAAATCCGATAATAAGTGTGGCTTTTATGGGCCTAAGACCCCTAAATTGGAGGATCGGTCTATATGGCAGCTATATCCAAATCTGGATCGATCTGGTCCAAATTGACGAAGGATGTCCAGGGGCCTAACACATTTCTCTGTCCCAAATTTCATCAAAATCAGATAATAAATGTGGCTTTTATGGACCTAAGACCCTAAATCGGCGGATCGGTCTATATGGGGGGCTATATGAAGATATAGTCCCGATATTGTCCATCTTCGAACTTAACCTGCTTATGGACAAAAAAAGAACCTGTGCAAAATTTCAGCTCAATATCTCTAATTTTAAAGACTGTAGCGTGATTTCAACATACAGACGGACGGACATGTCTAGATCGTCTTAGATTTTTACGCTGATCAAGAATATATATACTTTATAGGGTCGGAAATGGATATTTCGATGTGTTGCAAACGGAATGACAAAATGAATATACCCCCATCCGTCGGTGGTGGGTATAAAAATGAACAGAACCTTTTAGGTTTTTCTTTTCGATAAGACTTAAATGGTCGCTACTAAAAGGACCATATCGGATGAAAGATATATCGGATACATATGTAAATCTAGACCAACTTTAATAAAATTTAGCACATGTGTTAGGACGTTCAACACTCTCACACTAAAATTTTATAAACTTCAAACCAAAATTGTGGCGATATATATGTTCGGCCGAGCCGAATCTTATACACCCTCCACCATTTGTCGACTTCTTTCCCGGTATCTCTTTTTTAGATAAACAAAGGATAAAAGAAAACATGTAAAAAGGCGTTAAGTTCGGCCGGGCCGAACTTTGGATACCCACCACCTCGGGTATATATGTAAACCACCTTCCATCAAAATCCGGTGTAAATTGCATACCTTATGTTCCATAGCAGTGTAATCGAAATGTGTTTCCGATTTGGACCAGAAACTAATAAGTAAAAGTTATTGTTCAATTGTATATTGTATATAACAAAATATTGGTCTTTTTAGTAGTTATATCTAAAAATAAACCGATCGGAACTATATACGACACGAATGTCGAAGGGCATAACATAAGTCAGTGCGTCAAATTTCAGTGCAATCGGATTAAAAATGCGCCTTTTATGGGGCCAAGACTTTAAATCGAGAGATCGATTTTTTATGGAAGCTATATGCAAATCTTGATCGATCTAGACCAAATTGTAGAAATATGTGGAGGGGCTTAACTTAACTCTTTGTCCCAAATTTCAGCAACACCGGACAATAAATGCGCTTTTTATGGCCCCAAAACCTATAACCGAGAGATCGGTCTATATGGCAGCTATATCCAAATCTGAACCGATCTGAGCCAAATTGACGGAGGATGTTGAAAGGCCTAATACAACTCACTGTCCAAAATTTTCGCACAATCGGATAATAAATGTGGCTTTTATGGGCCTAAGACCCTAAATTGGAGAATCAGTCTATATGGCAGCTATATCCAAATCTGAACCGATATGAGCCATATTGACGGAGGATGTCGAAGGGCCTAAAACAACTCACTGTCCCAAATTTCAGCAAAATCGGATAATCAATGTGGCTTTTATGGGCCTACGACCCTAGGTCGGAGGATCGGTCTATATGGCAGCTATATCCAAATCTGAACCGATCTGAGCAAAATTGACGGAGGATGTCGGAGGGCCTAAAACAACTCACTGTCCCAAATTTCAGCAAAATCGGATAATAAATGTGGCTTTTATTGGTCTAAGACCCTAAATCGACGGATCGGTCTATATGGGGGCTATATCAAGATATAGTCCGATATAGCCCATCTTCGAACTTAACTTGCTTATGGACAAAAGAGGAATCTCTGAAAAATTTCAGCTCAATATCTCTATTTTTAAAGACTATAGCGTGATTTCAACAGAGAGACGGACAGACGGACGGACATGTCTAGATCGTCTTAGATTTTTAAGCTGATCAAGAATATATATACTTTATAGGGTCGGAAATGGGTATTTCGATGTGTTGCAAACGGAATGACAAAATGAATATACCCCCATCCGTCGGTGGTGGGTATAAAAATGAAACATATTGATATCAAATATCATTTTCTCCGAGATCTGGTTCAAGATAAGATAATCAACATTTTAATTTGTTGTAAGTTATCTGATGGAAGGAAGGATGGAAACAACGATGAAAGGATAATGGGAACGATGGAAGGAAGAACGAAAGTAGCGATTGGAGGTTGGAAGAAGGGAAAAGGTTAACTGCTTGAACTCATTCTAATACCATTTTCAATACCACTCCCCTAAACACATATGTTGGTTCATGTCTGATCTTGTGTCTCCACCTAAGTACCGGTATCTGTTGGACGCGAAAGCCGGGCAATGATTAAGGAAATGCTCCAACGTCTCATCATCTTCCCTACATGCCCTACACATGCTATCACTTTCCGCACCGATTTTACATAAGTGGGCTCGTAGTCCTATGTGTCCCGTTATGATACCAATAGCTATACTGACCTCCTTCTTGTTTCTTTTCAATAATAGCCTCATGTTCTCACGATCTGGATGCCCTCATAGGATTTTCGTCGTCCTACCGAACGTTTCGCTGTTCCACATGTTGCATGCACATTCGTCGCCCGCTTCCTTAACTCGGACTGCGTCGACCCGAAAGGCTTCGGGTTAACCAAGCTTATTGACGGCAGTCCTCTTTCCTTCACCGACAAATCGTTTGCCCTTTCATTTCCCCTTACTCCATTATGGCCCGACACCCAAACGATGGGGATTTTTCCATCCTCAGAGAAGGAGTTAATATCCTTTTTACACTGCAAGACTGACCTTACCGTCCAGGTTGTTATTGCCCTTATGGCTATTTTACTGTCGGTAAAGATGTTCACACTCGACATCCTCGGTTAGCACCACACCACTTGACGCATTCCGTGATCGCCCGGATCTCCGACTGCAGGACCGTATTATGATCAGGCAGTCTAAAACAGATTTCAGTCCCTGGGTTTTCAATGTAGACCCCCAGGCCCGCTCGGTCATCTAGCTTTGATCCATCCGTGTAACATGGTCTTCCAGATAACAATACTAGGGTTCCGTCAATCCTAGACTGTTCCGATGGCAGCAGTGCCTCGCACTCGACTTCAAGGTTTATCTGAGGCATCCGATCGGAAACCTCTTCCCTTCCTTCCAGATTTCCTATCGTCGCCTCGATTATACCGCGATGGTATGAGCTGCTCCAATCCTCAATCCATTCTCCCGTCGCCTTAAGTCTCATAGCCGCAATGGCTGCCTCACACTTAATCTGTATGTCAATGGGTCGGATAACTAGAATAATCTCCAGTGCCCTAGTGGGCGTGGTCCTCATCGCTCCTCCTATCGCAAAACAACATGTTCTCTGAACCTGTTGTATGGTCCCTTATGTTGCACTCTTTCTCCATAGCAGTCCACCAAACTACAAAGACGTAAGGTCTAATCACGCTCCCGTAAAGCCAGTGGACTATCCCAGGTCTAATCACGCTCCTGTTAAGCCAGTGGACTATCCTAGGACTCAGACCCCATTTCGAGCCTACGGCCCGCCTTCTCAGTACACTCCTGAATGTGATACTTCCAATTAAGTTTCCTCTCCAAAATCACACCTCAGTATTTGACCTTGTCAGATATCGAAATCGTCTTATTGAGGAAACGTGGTGCGTTAAATTCGTCTTCCTCGTGAAAAGGCATATTTAAGTCTTCTATGGGTTAACATTGAGACCTCTGGGTCTAGCCCATCTATGCATGACCCTTTCGGCCCTTCTGCATAGCTCGTTCGGATTCTTACCCCTTAGAAGTATTATAACATCGTCTGCGTAACAGACGGGTTCAAATCCCTTGTCAGTCAGCATCCGTAATAAGTCATTTATGGTGGTCACCTATAGGAGTGGCGATAAAATGCCCCCCTGTGGCGTGCCCCTGTGACACTTTCTCCCTTATATTTATGCCATGGGACACACAATTTATCCTTAGCATATGGTTTATCCAGTCTCTAAGGATTGGATCAGTGTGTCGCTCCACACATTGTTAAAAGCCCCCTCGATGTCAATGCATACCTGGCGGTGTGTACGTTTTGGCATCTAAAGATTCTTCTATTTTATGCACAACCTCGTGCAGGGCAGTCTCCACCGACCTTCCCTTGACATGCTTGTTTGTATTTGAGCATTTCGCTGGATGTCATACTTTTTATCATGGTGTCCACAATACGTTCCATGGTTTTGAGTAGAAAGGGCTTAAGGCTTATTGGTCTGTAGGCCTTTGGTGTCGCATAACTTGCCTTGCCGGGCTTGGGTATAAACACCACCATTGCCTTCTGTCAGGCTTTCTTTGTGTAGTAACGCCGGAAATATTCCATCAGGTCCGGGTGACTTAAATGGTTTGAAGCTCTTCAAGGATTCCTTCACCATGAATTCCGTTATTATAAACCTTCGATCAACGTCATTATTCCATGATTGCGGTGTCTCCGTGAGTCCCTTCGTATTCTGTGGAAAATGGATTTTCCACCACCCATCAAAAGCCTCAACATATCATCCCTTGTCTCTGCTCTCACTCCCATGTTGTCTACTAAAGTTTCAGTTTGGACATGGGTTTTTGAGAGAAACTTTTTTACCTTGGCGGCGTCATTATCGCTGTTCGCAGAAAAGCTTCCAGGAGGCACGTTTTGCCTCTTTGGTAATCTTATTGTATTCCTTATGAAATACACATCCCAATAAACTTCCGTGCTCTATTGAAAAGTCTGCGGACATATTTCCCAACATTGCCAATTTCCCCGGGCATCCGGAGTTTTTCTTGGGCTGATTTCCTTTCCCAAAGAGGACAACTATCTTCGAAGGGACCCCACCAGTGCAGTCGTAATCCTGTTGACATTTTCGTCAATATCTTGGACAATCTAAATTATCTTGCCCGTCTCTTCTGTCTTCTTCTGAGTAGCCTTCCGAATTTTGTCCAGTTGGTTTTCATCTTACTCCGGAAGCTTATCGGATTCGGCGCTGGCCGTGCTATTACTTTACTTTTAATGGCTATGGCAGAATATTTTTTCCACTAGCCGAACGTAGAATAGCGTTCCAAGCGCCTCGATCTTCTACGCTCATTCTAAAATCTCTGACACCAAATTTCGAGGTGTTTCCCACAACTTGATCTTTCCATCGGGCTTTTGGTCTTCCCGGTTTGCGTGTACCACCGTGTTTGCCTTCAAAAGACTTATTTGCTGGAGCTTCTTCATCCATTCTGACACATGACCTAGCCAACGCAGACGTTGTATTTTGATGCGTGTAACTATGCTATCGTCCTTATACAGCTCGTGGTTCATATGTCGCCTATATTCTCCGTTAATGCAAAGTGGTCCATATATTTTACGAATAATCTTTCTCTCAAATACTCTAAGCACTGCCTCATCTGCTTTCACAAGTACCCATGCTTCAGAACCATATAACAGCACGGGTAGTATCAGTGTCTTGCAAAGTGTGGTCTTCGTCTGTCAAGAGTTGGCCTTGTTTCTAAACTGCTTACTTAGTCCAAAGTAGCATCTGTTTGCCAGTATTATTCTTCGCTTTATCTCAAAACTAGTGTCATTCGTTTCGGTTACGGCGATGCCGAGGTAGATAAAGTTGCTGACTATCTCAAAGTTGTGGTTCCCAACTTTGTCCATTTTCTTTATGTGCTCAGTTGTGCAAGGCTGTTTGGGAGTTGAAACTATCCATTTCTTTTTTATCTCCATTTATTGCCATTTTTGCCCATTTTCCTGACTCTCTTTCGATTCTTTCAAAGGCCGCAGTTACTACTTCCGTTGACCAACCTATGATATCGATATCGTCGGCATAGGCGAGTAGCATGTGCTCTCTTGTGATTAGTGTGCCATATCTATTCACATCTGCATCTCGTATAATCTTCCCCAGCAGGATATTAAAGAGATCACACGATAGGCTGTCTCCTTGTCTAAAACCTCGTTTGGTATTAAATGGTTCGGAGAGATTCTTTCCTATTCTTACTGAGGAACGCGTATCAGCAAGTGTCATCCTGCAGAGTCTTATTAATTTTGCAGGGATACCAAACTCAGACATGGCTTGAAATACCTTTGAACGTAAAGGAGTATCGAAGGCGGCTTTGTAGTCTACAAAGAGATGGTAGGTGTTAATTTGTCCTCCTCGGGTCTTTTCCAGGATTTGGCGCATTATGAATATCTGGTCTAGGGTGGATTTACCTGGTCTAAAGCCTCATTAATAGGGCCCAATTATCTCATTGACTTTAGATTTTAATCTTTCACACAGTACGCTCGAGAGTATCTTGTATGCGATGGGGAGGAGACTTATTCCTCTGTAGTTGGCACATTCCGTCTTGTCTCCTTTCTTGTGTACTGGACATAGTATGCTGAGGTTCCAATCATCGGGCATGCGTTCTTCTAGCCAGATTGCGCAGATAAGCTGATGCATACGCCTTATCAGCGTGTCGCCTTCGGTCTTAAATAGTTCAGCGGGTAACCCTTCGGCTCCTGCTGCCTTATTGTTCTTTAGTCGGGTTACTGCTACTTGAACCTCATTCTGACTAGGAGATAAACATTCTATACCATCATCAGGGATCGGTTCTGCGGTATCCTCTTCGCCGCCAACATCGGACACTAGCAGTTGGGTAAAATGGTAAAATGTTCTTTCCATATCCTCAGCATGTTGTCTGTGTCAGTTACCAGATTTCCTTCTTTGTCTCTGCAGGAGGATGTGCCTGTACCAAAGCCATCGGTTTGGTGTTTAATTCTTTGGTAGAATTTACGGACTTCATTCTGACTCCTGTACATCTCAATTCGCTCGCACTCACGTCTTTCCATTTCCTTTTTCTTTCTGCGGAATAGACATTTCTCCTCTCTCCTTTGTTCCCGATACCTTTCCTTCATCTGGCGCGTTGCTACTGATTGCAGGGATGCTCTATATGCCGCATTCTTGGCTTCAGTAGCATCTCGACACTCTTGGTCGTACCATGGGTTTTTTGGAGGAGGCTTCCGGTACCCAAGTATGCGCCATTTTCCATGGAGTTGCCAATAGTTTGCCACTATGCCATTATATCATCGGAACAAGGAGTGCTTTCATCAAGCAGTTGGGTCAGTCGAGTGGAGTATACATTTGTTGTATTTGCAGCTTTTCAATGTCCAGCTTCCGTGCAGTGTCAGATCGTACTTTCCTCGCCATGTTCAAACGAATCTATATTCGCTCCACGGATCGATAGTACATCTAACACGCTGGATGAATGCCTTCCATCTATCACAACGTGATCAATTTGGTTTCTCGTGTTTTGATCGGGTGACAGCCATGTGGCTTTGTGGATATTTTTAAATATGTTGAAATCTGGTGCTACTAACTACCATGTTTTTTGCCGCGGCGAAATCTATCAGCCTTAACCCATTACTGGACGTTATCTCGTGGAGGCTAAACTTTCCGACTGTTGGACCAAACATGTCTTCCTTCCCTATTTTCGCATTAAAATCTCCCAGAACAATTTTAATATCATGGGCGGGGCAGCGGTCATATTCTCTCTCTAGGTGCTCGTAGAAAATATCCTTGGTCTGCTCGTCTTTGTCTTGCTTCCGGGTCATGGGCACAAATAAGACTGATGTTGAAGAATTTGGCTTTTATGCGGATTGTGGCTAGCCTCTCATCCACCGGAGTAAAGCTGGAGACAAGGTGTTTCAGTCTCCGACTAACCACAAATCCACAGCCAAATTCATGCCCCGTGTTATGGCAGCTATAGCATAGTTCGTCACCGCTTGGTGTTGTAGTGACGCCATTCCCTGTCCATCGCACTTCCTGTAAGGCGGTTATATCTGCCTTGTACTTCTCTAATACATCCGCCTGCGCGTATACTGCACCTTCTCTGTAAAGAGTGCGGACATTCCAGGTGCAGATCCGCAAATCATGGTCCTTTTTTCGTTTGAGTGGGTAGTCAACGTGGGGGGGATCCATTTTTATACCCTCCACCATAAGATGGGGGGTATACTAATTTCGTCATTCTGTTTGTAACTACTCGAAATATTCGTCTAAGACCCTATAAAGTATATATATTCTTGATCGTCGTGAAATTTTATGTCGATCTAGCCATGTCCGTCCGTCTGTCCGTCCGTCCGTCCGTCCGTCCGTCTGTCTGTCGAAAGCACGCTAACTTCCGAAGGAGTAAAGCTA
This sequence comes from Stomoxys calcitrans, assembly GCF_963082655.1. Classification (NCBI taxonomy): domain Eukaryota; kingdom Metazoa; phylum Arthropoda; class Insecta; order Diptera; family Muscidae; genus Stomoxys; species Stomoxys calcitrans. The sequence goes on from NC_081552.1 coordinate 46,856,971, forward strand.
GCCGCTTGAAATTTTGCACAAATACTTCCTATTAGTGTAGGTCGGTTGGTATTGTAAATGGGCCATATCGGTCCATGTTTTGATATAGCTGCCACATAAACCGATCTTGGGTCTTGACTTCCTGAGCCTCTAGAGTGCGCAATTCTTATCCGATTGGAATGAAATTTTGCACTACGTGTTTTGTTATGATATCCAACAACTGTGCCAAGTATGGTTCAAATCGGTCCATAACCTGATGTAGCTGCCATATAAACCTATCTTGGGTCTTGACTTCTTGGGCCTCTAGAGAGCGAAATTCTGATGATTTGCCTGAAATTTTGTACGACGGATCCTCTCATGACCATCAACATACGTGTTTATTATGGTCTGAATCGGTCTATAGCCCGATACAGCTCCCATATAAATCGATCTCTCTATTTTACTTTTTGAGCCCCCAAAGGGCGCAATTCTTATTCGAATTGGCTGACATTTTACACAGGTCTCCAACATATAATTTAATTGTGGTCTAAACCGGATCATATCTTGATATCGCTCTAATAGCAGGTTTTTTCTTTCTTTCTTTTCTTATATCATTTTTTGCCTAAGAAGAGATGCCGGGAAAGAACTGACAAATGCGCTCCATGGTGGAGGGTATATAAGATTCGCCCCGGCCGAACTTAGCACGCTTTTACTTGTTACTATTCCTTTGTTTTTCATAGTAGTTCTATGTTTTCCGGGGGCGGGTTACTGGCCCAGCGCCCCAACCGCATGGGTTTGTGGGATTGCAAGTATCCCTCGTTGTGGCGAGCCGCTTGCTCCAAGGTCCAACGCTCGCCGCCAGCCTCCCCTAACCTGGGAACAGACGCTGATGTTGGCCATTGGTTCTTTGAAGGCGCCAATAACTCGCCTTGTCATCTCGAGTATCATTGGCACTCAGTATTTAATTAAGAGCCAGTGCCATCTGACTCCTCACTGAGACTCTCCTCTTGAAAATCGCTGACTGCCCGCGGCCGTATTTGCAGCTACTCCGCATAAAAACGGAGCTTTCCACCATCCGCAACCTGTTAACGGGCCCGGTAGTTTTCAGCTAAGCTTCCCGTATTGGCCGGGCTAGCCGTGCTATTCTAAACCTAATATTGCTATGGTCAGTGAAAGAGTGATCCATGGAGACCCTCCAATCCTGAACCTCATCGATCCGATTATCTGTACATATCGTCACATCTAATACCTCCTCCCTAATCCTATTAACAAAGGTAGCGGTGTTACCAATATTAAGTGTTATTAGGTCGTTTGTATTCAAGAGCTCTATCAGGGCTTGGCCCCGCTTATTAATGTTGATACTACCCCACGAAATGTAGTAACACTTCGCATCGCACCCTATTATTACCTCGTTTTCTGTCTGTTTTACTTTCCTTTCCTGCCGTTGCAGCTCCGACGTGGGTAGCGGTATCGGAGAGGGCAGAAAGGCAGACAGAGTGATGCCTGTTATGCTCCACTGTCTCCCTGTCTCAGATTGTCGTTCCTGTCACTGCACTGCCTGATGTTATCGTTTTATGTTCTTTGCCTACGCTGTATTGAGTTTCCATTCCCTGTACTGCCTGGCGTTTCAATACTAGGATCTTTGGCTATCTTAGCCTTCCAAATCTTTAGTAAATGAGCTTCTTGTGAGTAGGTGGTGGTACCATCATCGAATCCCTGTCCATTGGGTTGCATTGAGACTCCTATCCCTATCCCTGAGACTCCTATCCAATTATTCAATAATAGGATCTCTTCCTATCCCAGTATTCCGAATCTTTAAGTCAATGATGGGTCCGTCGTCGGGTTGCTGTTTGTTAGGCTGTGTTCGGTCTCTCGCCACTGCACTGCCTGATATTTTAGTATTAGGATCATTGCTTCCCCTAGTCTTTCCAATATTGAGAGATGCCGTGATTGTCTCGTTGTCGGCCTCCTGTTTGTTGGGCGGTGTTGAGTCACCTCCCACTGCACGGCCTGATGTTGCAGAATTTCAGTTTCAGTTATTCAGAATTTCAAGTCCAGTTTAGTTTCCCAAAAAATTATATCGTTCCATTAAGGATAGCCAAAAAACGAATTGGCAACCCCAGTTTTGGACAGATTTCCTTTCTTAAATCAATATCTCCGATGATATCTCCTTACTTAAATTTTCTTTGCAATCAAATCGAATGAAACGATTTTTACAGTTGCAACTAGTGTCAATTATCAAGGTTTTTTCAAGTAATTTTCACTAAAAAATGAGGTCACATATATTGGGAAAATAAATTTCTCCATAATCCGGCAATCAAATGCAAATGACAATTCGTTTCTACGATTACGGAATCCCAGTTTTCACAGTAAATTTTTGTCACATTTACTTCATTTTCCATAACAACAGTGGTAATTATCATGCTGTTCCTATGGTGGACACAAACATTTTTTCGAAGCCAAAAATCTGAAAAATTATGCCCAATCATTGACAACGAATGTTCGCCTCCATCTCGGTGTTAAAAAAAAAAGTAAAAGCGTGCTAAGTTCGGCCGGGCCGAATCTTATATACCCTCCACCATGAATCGCATTTGTCGAGTTCTTCTCCCGGCATCTCTTCTTAGGCAAAAAAGGATATAAGAAAATAGTTGCTCTGCTATTAAAACGATATCAAGATATGGTCCGGTTCGGACCACATTTAAATTATATGTTGGAGACCTGTGTAAAATGTCAGTCAATTCGTATAAGAATTGTGCCCATTGGGGCTCACGAAGTAAAATAGAGAGAACGATTTATATGGGATCTGTATCGGGCTATAGACCGATTCAGACCATAATAAACACGTTTGTTGATGGTCATGAGAGGATCCATCGTACAAAATTTCAGGCATATCGGATAATAATTGCGACTTCTAGGGATTAAGAAGTCAAGATCCCAGATCGGTTTATACGGCAGCTATATCAGGTTATGAACCGATTTGAACCTTATTTGACACAGTTGTTGAAAGTAAAAATAAAATACGTCATCCAAAAATTCAGCCAAATCGGATAGGAATTGCGCCCTCTAGAAGCTCAAGAAGTCAAATCCCCAGATCTGTTTATATGACAGCTATATCAGGTTATGGACCGATTTCAACCATAATTGGCATAGTTATTGGATATCATAACAAAATACTACTTCATTCAAATCGGATAGGAATTGCGCCTTCTAGAGGCTCAAGAAGTCAAGACCCAAGATCGGTTTATATGGCAGCTATATCAGGTTATGGGCCGATTTGAACCATACTTGGCACAGTTGTTGGGTATAATAACAAAACACGTCGTGCAAAATTTCATCCCAATCGGATAAGAATTGCGCACTCTAGAGGCTCAAGAAGTCAAGACCCAAGATCGGTTTATATGGCAGCTATATCAGGTTATGGACCGATTTAAACTATACTTGGCACAATTGTTGGATATCACAAAAAAACACGTCGTGCAAAATTTCATTCCAATCGGATAAGAATTGCGCACTCTAGAGGCTCAAGAAGTCAAGACCCAAGATCGGTTTATATGGCAGCTATATCAAAACATGGACCGATATGGCCCATTTACAATACCAACCGACCTACACTAATAAGAAGTATTTGTGCAAAATTTCAAGCGGCTAGCTTTACTCCTTCGGAAGTTAGCGTGCTTTCGACAGACAGACGGACGGACGGATGGACGGACGGACGGACGGACAGACGGACGGACATGGCTAGATCGACATAAAATGTCGCGACGATCAAGAATATATATACTTTATGGGGTCTCAGACGAATATTTCGAGTAGTTACAAACAGAATGACGAAATTAGTATACCCCCCATCTTATGGTGGAGGGTATAAAAACAAATAAGAGCGTGCTAAGTTCGGCCGGGCCGAATCTTATATACCCTCCACCATTGATCGCATTTGTCGAGTTCTATGCGCGGTATCTCTTTTAAGACAAACAAAGAATATTGAATAAGAGCTGTTATGCTATTGGAACTATATCAATATATAGTCCGATTCGGACCATAAATGAATACTGAACATTGTAGAAGTCATTGTGTAATATTTCAGTTCATTCGGAAAAGAATTGCGACTTGTAGAGGCTTAAGATACAAAATCGGGAGATAGGTTTATATGGGAGCTGTATCAAGCTATTGATCGATTAAGACCATATTAGTCATGTATGTTGAAGGTCATGAGAGAAGCCGTTATAAAAGATTTCTGCCAAATCGGATGAGAATTGCGCCCTCTAGAGGTTCAAGAAGTCAAGATCCCAGATGGGTTTATATGGCAGCTATATCAAGTTCTATATCGATTTACGCCATACTTAGCACAGTTATTGGAAGTCATAACAAAACACATCATACAAAATTTCAGCCAAATCGGATGAGAATTGCGCGCTCTATTGGCTCAAGAAGTCAAGATCCAAGATCGGTTTTTATAACAGCTATACCAGATTATTAACCGATTTGAATCATACTAAGCACAGTTGTTGGAAGTGATACCAAAACACTACGTGCAAAATTTCAATAAAATCGGATGAGAATTGCGCCCTCTAGAGGCTTAAGAAGTCAAGACCCAAGATCGGTTTATATGGCAGCTATATCAAAACATGGACCGATTAAAACCATACATAGCGTGGTTGTTGCAAGTGCTACCAAAATACTACGTGCAAAATTTCAGTTAAATTGGACGAGAGTTGCGCTCCCCAGAGGCTCAAGAAGTCATGACGATCTGAAGTATATTGGGTTGCCCAAAAAGTAATTGGGGATTTTTCATATAGTCGGCGTTGACAATTTTTTTCACAGCTTGTGACTCTGTAATTGCATTCATTCTTCTGTCAGTTATCAGCTGTTACATTTAGCTTGCTTAAGAAAAAAAGTAAAAAGTATATTTGATTAAAGTTCATTCTAAGTTTTATTAAAAATGCATTTACTTTCTTTTAAAAAATCCGCAATTTCTTTTTGGGCAACCCAATATATACTTTGTAGGGTCAGAAATTGATATTTCGATGTGTTGCATACGGAATGACTAAATGAATATACCCCTTATCCTACGGCGGTGGGCATAAAAAAACAAAGTTACAGAAATTCTTGTATCAAAAATCAAAAAACAAGAATCGTCAAAAATCATCGCAGCGTAGAACTTCCCTACCATGCCCATGAATCACCCAGACGCAGACCCACATCCAACACGGCTTTAATAAATCGACGAACTGCATAAATGCGGATGAAATGTTGGCGTAAACGTAACGTTTTCGTAACGACATAATCACCAAATATAATTGGCCAATCAATTCAGGCATTGTTCAAATTTATAACGTTAAATGTGGTGATTTTTTTAACAACGGCCAAGTGGCTTTGTTGTGACTCCTGATGATGATGATGCGTCAACCCAATGCCACATAGCATCCACCTACACCATACTCCTAACTGATGGCATGCATGGTGTACAGGCGTATGGTAGAAAGTAACCATGAACGGAGAACACAAAAATCCGAGCAAAAAGGATATGAATAACCTGCGATGGACACATATTGGGCAAACTCAACTCCTTACAAACGTTGGCCATAAAAGGGTGGCAATAAATGTAAAGCACAAAAAAAAAATTCTAAAAAAATTCCATTGATTTTAAAAAAGAAATAGGAGTAAAAAAAATTTTTTTTTCTGGATCAAATATTTGGAAAATTTTCTAAATAAAATTTCGATACAAAGAAATTAGCAAAATTATATATAGAAATAAAATTTTGACAATACAATTTTGGCCAATCTATATGTATATATAACAAGTAACAAGTAAAAAGGCGTTAAGTTCGGCCGGGCCGAACTTTGGATACCCACCACCTCGGGTATATATGTAAACCACCTTTCATCAAAATTCGGTGAAAATTTCATACCATAGACAATAAATGCGTCCTTATGGCCCAAAAACCTAAAACCTAGCTATCCGTCTATATGGCAGCTATATCTAAATTTGAACCGATCTGTGCGATATTGCAGAAGTGTGTCAAGGGGCTTAACTTAACTCACTGTCCCAAATTTCGGCGACATCGGACAATAAATGAGCATTTTATGGGCCCAAAACCTTAAATCAAGAAATCGGTCTATATAGCAGCTATATCCAAATCTGAACCGATCTGGGCCAAATTGAAGAAAGATGTCGAGGGGACTAACACAACTCACTGTCCCAAATTTCAGCAAAATCGGGTAATAAATGTGGCTTTTATGGGCCTAACACCATAAATCGGAGGATCGGTCTATATGGCAGCTATAACCAAATCTGAACCGATTTGGGCCAAATTAACAAAGGATGTCGAAGGGCCTAACACAACTCACTGTCCCGAGTTTCAGTGGAATCGGATAAAAGATGTGGCTTTTATGGCCCTTAGACCCTAAATCGGAGGGTCGGTCAATATGGCAGCTATATCCAAATCTGAACCGATCTGAGCCAAATTGGCGAAGGACGTCGAAGGGCCTAAGACAACTCACTGTCCCAAATTTTAGCAAAATCGGATAATAAATGTGGCTTTTATGGGCCTAAGACCCTAAATCGACGGATCGGTCTATATGGGGGCTATATGAAGATATAGTCCGATATAGCCCATCTTCGAACTTAACCTGCTTATGGACAAAAAAAGAATCTGTGCAAAATTTCAGCTCAATATCTCTATTTTTAAAGACTGTAGCGTGATTTCAACAGACAGGCGGACAGACGGACGGACATGCCAAGATCGTCTTAGATTTTTACGCTGATCAAGAATATATATACTTTATAGGGTCGGAAATGGATATTTCGATGTGTTGCAAACGGAATGACAAAATTAATATACCCCCATCCTTCGGTGGTGGGTATAAAAAGCATTAAGTTCGGCCGGGCCGAACTTAGGATACCAACCACCTCGCGTATATATGTAAACCCCCTTTTGTCAAAATCCGCTGAAAATTGGATAGCTTAAGCATCCAAATTCCATACAGACATTGAGTGGTCTAATGAATATAAGTCACTGTTCAATTATGTAGAACAAAATATTGGTCTTTTTGGCAGCTGTATCCAAATATAAACCGATCTGAACTATATAAGACACGGATGTTGAAAAGCCCAACAAAAGTCACTGCGTCAAATTTCAACGAAATCGGAAAAATGCGCTTTTTATAGAGCCAAGACTTTAAATCGAGAGATCGTTCTATATGACACCTATAACCAAATCTGGACCGATCTGGACCAAATTAAACAAAGTTATAATAATCATCCTATTTTATTATTGTATAACTCCACTACTATATCCGTAGTTATATCTTAATAGTGGCTAGTCTCGATCATATTTTATTCAGGTCCCGAGAACTCATACACAAATAAAATTTTCAGACAATAAATCTACTATTTATGGGATTAAGACCCTAAACTGTCTATATGACAGCTATATCTATATGGTCCGATCTGACTCATATGTGAGTCGGATGTCGGGAGCTTAAACCAACTCACTATTTCAAATTTCGACGAAATCGGGTAATAACTAAAGCTTTTAAGAGCTTCAGACCCTTAATTGGCATATCGGTCTATTCGACAGTTACATCTAAATACATTCCGACATTCACTATATATCGAGTTCTTTTCCCGGCATCTCTTCTTAGGCAAAAAAAGGATATAAGAAAAGATTTGCTCTGCTATTAGAGCGATATTAAGATATGGTCCGGTTTTGACCACAGTTAAATTATATTTATGTTGGATACCTGTGTAAAATGTCAGCCAATTCGAATAACAATTGCGCTCTTTGTGGGCTCAAGAAGTAAAATAGAGAGATCGATTTATATGGGAGCTGTATCGGGCTATAGACCGATTCTGACCATAATAAACACGTATATAAATGGTCATGAGAGAATCCGTCGTGCAAAATTTCAGGCAAATCGGATAATAATTGCGACCTCTAGAGGCTCAAGAAGTCAAGTCCCCAGATCTGTGTATATGACAGCTATATCAGGTAATGAACTGATTTGAACCATATTTGGCACAGTTGTTGGATATCATAACAAAATACTACGTGCCAAAATTCATTCAAATTGGATAAGAATTGCGCCCTCTAGAGACTCAAGAAGTCAAGACCCAAGATCGGTTTATATGGACCGATTTGACCCATACTTGGCACAGTTGTTGAATATCATAACAAAACACGTCGTCGGTTTATATGGCAGCTATATCAAAACATGAACCGATATAGCCCATTTACAATACCAACTGACCTACACTAATAAGAAGTATTTGTGCAAAATTTAAAGCGGCTAGCTTTACTCCTTCGGAAGTTAGCGTCCTTTCGACAGACAGACGGACGGACGGACGGACAGACGGACGGACAGACGGACGGACAGACGGACGGACATGGCTAGATCGACATAAAATTTCACGACGATCAAGAATATATATACTTTATGGGGTCTCAGACGAATATTTCGAGTAGTTACAAACAGAATGACGAAATTAGTATACCCCCCATCTTATGGTGGAGGGTATAAAAAGGAAAATAGCTGTTTTCAATGGCTTGGCGAACGAATCGAGCGACAACAAGTAGAAGCGCAAAGAGTGCGACCGGGCCGAATCTTACATACCCTCCACCATGGATCTCATATGTCATGTTGTGCCCGATATCTCTGTATAGGCAAACAAAGAATAATGGATAAAAATTGCAAAGCTATTGGAGCTATTTCAGGTTATCAACCCATTCGGACCATGCTTGGTTTGGCTGTTGACTGAAGATAATTGGATAAGAAAGTCCTATAGTGGCTCAAGAATTAAAATCGGGAGATCGGTTCATATGGGAGCTATATCAGGTTATGAACTGATTCAGACCATATTTGAAACATTTGTGGAAGGTCATAGGAGAAGTCGTTAAAATAATGTTTAGCCAAATCGCATAATAATTGCGCCCTCTAGAGGCTCAAAGAGTCAAATTAGGAGATCGGTTTATATGGGAGCTAAATCAAGCCGATTTGAACCATACTTAGCACAAATGATGGAAGTCATAGCGAAATACCTTATACAAAATATGAGACAAATAGGATAAGAATTGTGGCGTTTAGGGGCTCAAGAGGTCAAGATCCAAAATCGGTTTATATGGAAGCTATATCAAAACGTAGACCAATATGACCCATTTACAATCCCAACTGACCTATACTAATAGGAAGTATTTGTGCAAAATTTCCATGCGCTTAGCTTAATAACTTCAAAAGTTAGCGTGCTTTCGACAGATGGACGGACGGACATGGCTAAATCGACTTTGAATGTCCCCCCTTACCCCAGTTTTCAAAAACGCCAGATCTCGGTGATGCGTGCACCGATTTAAACGAAATTTTGTATGCAACCTTACGTTACCCCAAAAACACGAAATTGGTATCAAATTCTTGGGTCAAGTAACCTGGGGGGACGCCCAGTCCCAAAACCAACCCGGACGGACATATTTACCGATTAGGACAATATGGGTATCAAATGAAAGGTGTTTATGAGTAGAATACGAAAGTGTTCGGGGGAGTCCCCCACCCCCAAAAAACTTCCCAACAGGACTCTTTCACCGCTTTGGGGAATATGGGTATCAAATGAAAAGTATTTAAAAGTTTAATACAAATCTGACCTAAATATTTATCCCTAGGTGTCTGAGGGGCGAAATTTTGTTTACATTTTTTTGTTTGGCGTCAATTTTAATATGGGTACCACATGTTTTGAAAGAAATTCATTTAACAAACCGAATCAACGCTTGTGATATGCACTTTAAACGCAATGAATTCGATCCGTTTTTAAAACGAATCATAACTGGAGATTGTAGGGAATGGATGAAGGGTCCAACCCTAGGATATATTAAGGGCAGGATGAAGGGTCCAACCCTAGCAGTTTTGAGGGCAAGATTAAGGGTCCAACCCTAGTGGTTTTATATTTCATTAAATTATGAATTTTATGAACAAATCCTAACCAGACGAAACGTCCTAGCTGGATAATGTTCAGTTTAATTTTATATTTATTTTACGGGCCAAGTCAGACTTAAAAGTCCTAACTTGTCCTCCTATGAGTTTCTTCCGCTTTAAATAATGAGACAACTGTCTTCGTTGAATGCTATTAGAAGAAGGATTTTATTTTTAACAAAGTTTAAGACTAAGCCTACAAGTGTTTGACAAACTTAATCTGTTATACACTCAAAACAAAAGAAAACATGTTATACAAACGAGAGTGAGAGTACTCACTATAGATCATATGACAAAACGTATAATACAGAAAGAGACAAATGCTATTAGGTGAGTGATAATGATTCGAGTGTAAAATTGCAAATGAGAGAATAAATCCATGGTATATAAATCAATGGTATAAGTTAATGTTACAAATGGTAAAAATATCAATGGTATAAATCAAAACTCAAAAGAGTGTTTTAATATTTAACGTTAAAGAGAAATTGGTTACACTCAAGCAAAAATCTAAGTTCAAATAAAATTAAAGTGCATTACGTATAATATCAAAAATATAATTATCTTCAATGTGATTTATATAAAAGCTGCTTCTACATGCTCCCCCTCTGCCTCAGAAATCGTCCCGATGATGTGGCAGGACATTCCCGTATCTGTGTGGCTGTCGTCGGTTGCGGTAGGACCTTCTGTTCATTGTAGTATTACCTTCTGTGGCATTTGTTGAAGGTGGTATATTTTCGATGGGTTGTTGCATTATGTGTGTTGTGTCATTGGGTGTAACGTTTTTAGGCTTGAGTATCGGCTTTGTAGTAGTTGCATTCTTGTTCGTCGCAGTTGCATTTTCAAATTGCTCTGTGTTGTCTGTTGAAGAGGCTTTCCTAGGCCGACCTCTACGTTTGAGTTTATAAAGAGGTTTATCAGTATTTCCTTCATATAAGGTTAGGTCTGATGAGTGATAAGTTGCTATTGGAACACTGGGTTGATCCATTGAAGCTACAGTGTAACACGAGGTTCCCTTTTTGTTCAATATTATATATGGTCCATCACGCCGAGGTACCAGTTTTGAAGTGAGATTATTATCTTTCTTACTAAGAATGTGCGTTGAAATAAGCACTCTGTCACCAATTTCAAAGTTTTGCTGCGGTCTGCGTTTCAAATCTGCATATAGTTTGTTTCTGTCTTGCATCTTTTCTTGGCACTCCATTGCAAGGGAAAGGCTATCAGCAAGTCGAAGAAGGTGAGGTGTTATTTGAGGTACGAAATTTTCTGCTTTTACTATAGCTTTTAGATCTGTTTGAACTTGCATCGGTGTCCTCAATTCACGCCCAAATGTCAAATATGCGGCAGTATATCCAGTGGATGCACATTTCGCAGTATTCATGGCAAATCTTATGGATGGCAAATTAACATCCCAGGTGGTATGATCTTGACCAACGTAGATTGACAGCTGCACTTTTAAGTCACGGTTCTTCCGTTCCACCGGGTTGGCTTCCGGATGATACACCGGTGTAAATGACTGCACAATGCCTAAGCAGTAAGTGAGTTTTTGCATTACGCTCGAAATAAATTGTGTGCCATTATCTGAATGGACTCTTCTTGGAATTCCATATCGCAAAAAAACTTCGTTTAATAAAATTAATGCACAGTTCTCAGCTGAAGCAGTTTTTAAAGGAAATAACTCAGTCCAACGGCTACATAAATCCTCTACAATCAATATCCACTGGTGGCCTTGTGGGGTGCGTGGCAGTGGTCCAAACAAATCAATTGCTATTATTTCGAATCTCTGATTGCTGCTAACAGTTTTCAGAAGACCAGCAGGTTTTAAGTTTGAGGGCTTATAGCGTTGACACTCAATGCAGCATCTGACATAGTTTGTGATCTGTTTTCTCATACCTGGCCAATAATAATGTGGCGATATTCGACTGATTGTTCTATCGATTCCATAGTGACCAGCGGTAGAGACGTCATGAAAGTTATAAAGAATCATGCTACGCATTGACTCAGGAACTACCAATTGTCCATTTTCTGATTCTTCCTCAGAGCAAAATCTATATAGAACACCATCTAACATGATATAACCTCTGCCTGTGTATTTAGACACATTTTCGTCATCATTTTCGAATGAATCAATTATGGCTTTCAATGCTGGGTCTTTTATTTGTGCCTCTCTGAAGTCTTCAGCTCCTTTGTGTGGAAAATCGATTTCAATGGCCATACATTCGCACTTTAGCTCATTGTGGCTCTCCAGCAAGCAAGGTGGTCTTGAAAGGGTGTCTGCCACAATATTTTGGCGACCAGGGGTATATTCAAATCGAATGTTAAATGTCTGGAGTTGTAGAGCCCATCTTGCTAGACGACCTGTTGGGCTTTTTAGGCTAAATAGCCATTTTAAGGGCTGATGATCAGTGAGCACCAAAACTTCAGAACCTTCGATATAACCCCTAAATTTTTGAACTGCCCATACTACCGCCAAGGCTTCTCTTTCTGTCGTAGAGTAGTTTTTCTCGGCTACCAATAATAATCGACTCGCATATTCGATTATATGCTCTTCCTCCTTCTCCCCCTGGACTAAAACAGCCCCCAAAGCATAGTTGCTTGCATCAGTTTTCAATATGAATGGCAAATTTTCGTCAACTTGTTTTAAAATCGGTGGAGAGGACAGAAGGTTTTTCATGGTATCAAAAGCTGACTGCTCTCTTTCTGACCATCGCCAAATAGCGTTTTTCTTGATTAAATCTGATAAAGGTTTAGAAACGTTGGCAAAAGAAGGAATGAAACGCCTGTACCATGAGCACGTTTGTAAAAATGACAAAACTTCTTTTGGATTTCTTGGTTTAGGCCTTTCCATTATAGCTTTTGTCTTTTCTGGATCGGGTTTGAGTCCTTTGGTAGTAAGAATATGCCCAAGGTATTTGATGACTGGCTTGCAAAAGAAACATTTTTCTCGGTTGAGATGAAATCCGAACATTTTAAGTCGTTCAAATATTTGTTTTAAATCGGATATATGTGAACCCAAATCTTTTGAACAAATAATGATGTCATCCAAATACGCCAGGATTAATATATTCGGTAGGCCATTGCGAAACTTATCAATAAGACGTTGGAACGTAGCTGGGGCATTTTTTAAGCCAAAAGGCATTCTATTAAACACATATATACCAAACGGTGTTGTGAAGGCAGTCTTCTTTCTATCCTTTTCCGCAACTTTTATCTGCCAGTAACCGGAACGCAAGTCTAAGGTCGACATGAATGGCGTGGTTTTCGCTGAGTGTACAAGATCATCGATCCTTGGTAAAGGATATGTATCTGCAGTAGTTATCGCATTTAGGCGACGATAGTCAACGCATAGTCTAATTGAACCATCTTTTTTAGGAATCAGAACAACTGGGAATGCCCATGGAGATTCTTCTTCTTGTATGATGCCTTTTTCCAACATTTTATCTAGCTCAGCTTTTAAAACAGTTTTCATTTTTGGCGAAATCCTGTATGGGGCGTTAGCTATGGGTTCATGTGATCCTGTTTTTATATAGTGTTCTACATGAGGTGCTGGAATATCAATGTCCTCAAATATTTCCTTTTCAGCTACCAGTAATTCTTCAAGTGATTTTCTTTCTTTTTCGGTCAAATGTGGACCTTCACTTCGACGGAGCTTTATATCAATTGAATTTAATTCAATTGGTGTGAATATTTCATCGCAATACTCATCGTATTTTACTTTCTTTGGAGGTGGAAAAAGACTTGAAACAGATTGGATTTCGGTATTTTCTGAAACTGAGTCTTTAAAGATTTTGTTTATACTTTTTGGCGAGTAATCATTATTGCCATTCTCGAACCAGGACAAAAAGTCTTTTACAACGTCTGGTGTCTCATTCACCTTTTTAATCGAAGAAATACTATTTAGTATACCAGGTTGATGAAGTTTGAAGCTAAAATTTGTTGACGGATCATCTTTAAAATGCCATATACGTTGGGCTAGGTCCAGAACAATATTATTTTCTTCAAGGAAATCTATTCCTAGTAGGGTTCTGTTTCCTATAGCCTTGGGCAAACAAATGAAACGTATTTTCTTAAAGCGTTTTCCAATTATAATATCCACTACTGTAGAGTATACGGTCTCATTTCTAGCAATACCATCTGCCAGTATAATCTCAGCGCATACTTTTTGGAATGGTACCTCTTTTTGAATTAGCTTTTGATAAAGATGGTAACCAGCAACGCTAGTTCGAGCTGCGGTGTCAAAATATGCCTCTCCCTGTAAACCATTTACATTTATGTCCACCACTGGGACGTTACGTCCCACTACTGTAGAATGCATGGAATTAAAATCAAGGTGACCATCTCTTGGATCAGTATTCGAATTTGTTTTAATACAGAATGGGCAATTTGAGCGGTAGTATCCTGCTGCTCCACATCCGTAACAGTTCAAATTTGTTTCTGGCCTTTCCTTAGCATTTTTGTGCTTTTCTGCTTCAATTTTCTTGAAACAATTTTCTGCCAAATGGTTTCGTTTTCTGCAGAAAGTGCATCTTAGGACAGATTTTCCCTGATTTTCGGCTGGCTTTGACTTTTCTTCCACCTTATCTTGCCTATTCTCAGCAACAAGCATTTCAATTTCCCTTGCCTTACATAGGAGATCATGAAAAGATGTTACGCTTTCTCTTTGAATTCTTTCTCGGATTTTCAAACTAAGCTGGCTAAATATCATGTTAAGCATAGTATTTTCTGAAAGTTTTTCTGATAGTTGTGCGAAAAGTCGTCGCTTTCTACAAATGAAACTGTCTGTAGTCTCAAACAACTTTTGTTTTTCTTGCGCAATCTCACTGAATATTCGCCAATCTGGTTTTGGAGGTGCAAAGGCTCCTCGTAAAAGATCTACGGCATCATTGAATGTCTTTGCTTCATCCTTGACTCCTTGCCACCAACTGGAAGCGTAGCCTTCTAATAATAGGGGAAGACTAGTGAGTGCCAGAAAGTCTGAAATATTTTCGGCTTCTTTATAGACTAAAATTGTAGCTAAAAAATCTTCTACGTTTGTCGAATTTCGGTTGCCATGAAAACGAGCTGTGCAGTTACTAAATGTCGATTTGACTTCTTGTCTGACGCTTAAACCACTTATGAGTGTTCTGAATTGGGCATCGCTTAAGACCATATTTCGTGAAGCCTCGCTTGTGGTTCCAGAAGAACCTTTTGTACTAGCGCTTGTACTTGCACTTGTACTAGAACTAGTATTTGAATTTGCCTTGGCAACATTCTGAGTGCGGTCCAACTCCATTGCTAATCCACTGTTTAGGGTATCAGTTAAAGATGACGTTGAACGTGGGCTTCGCCTTACAGCCATATATGGTAAAATATATTTTCAAAATAGGGGAACCCTGTTTAAGAGAATCTTCTTCAACCTCGCTGCCTATAGCAATATCACCTCTCTTTATATGGAATATCACTCAAATTCAAAGCAACAACGCAAGCCTTCTTTGCAACGACAACAACGAATGGTCAAACCGATGACTGAGATGATGAATTGCAATAACAACAGAAGCAAATGAAATAATGGTTATGCTGAAGATATGCAACAACAACTACAGAAGCAACAGAAATGATGATCGTGGTGATGATTTGCAACAACAACACTGGTGGGATTTGACGACTAATGCAATTGAGTATCAGCAAGAACGCAATAATGCACTGAAACCAAACCAATGCTGGACAACAACAACAATACTCCAAGAATAATCAGAGCAGTATGGTCGGACAAATGTTTGATGACGTCAGCACCACGTTGAAACCACAGAAATAGTAAAAATCTTATTAATTTTCAGGAAACTTAAGTTTTTGTTGGGCGCCAATTGTAGGGAATGGATGAAGGGTCCAACCCTAGGATATATTAAGGGCAGGATGAAGGGTCCAACCCTAGCAGTTTTGAGGGCAAGATTAAGGGTCCAACCCTAGTGGTTTTATATTTCATTAAATTATGAATTTTATGAACAAATCCTAACCAGACGAAACGTCCTAGCTGGATAATGTTCAGTTTAATTTTATATTTATTTTACGGGCCAAGTCAGACTTAAAAGTCCTAACTTGTCCTCCTATGAGTTTCTTCCGCTTTAAATAATGAGACAACTGTCTTCGTTGAATGCTATTAGAAGAAGGATTTTATTTTTAACAAAGTTTAAGACTAAGCCTACAAGTGTTTGACAAACTTAATCTGTTATACACTCAAAACAAAAGAAAACATGTTATACAAACGAGAGTGAGAGTACTCACTATAGATCATATGACAAAACGTATAATACAGAAAGAGACAAATGCTATTAGGTGAGTGATAATGATTCGAGTGTAAAATTGCAAATGAGAGAATAAATCCATGGTATATAAATCAATGGTATAAGTTAATGTTACAAATGGTAAAAATATCAATGGTATAAATCAAAACTCAAAAGAGTGTTTTAATATTTAACGTTAAAGAGAAATTGGTTACACTCAAGCAAAAATCTAAGTTCAAATAAAATTAAAGTGCATTACGTATAATATCAAAAATATAATTATCTTCAATGTGATTTATATAAAAGCTGCTTCTACAAGATGTAAAATGGATTGTTTACAGCAACGTTAGTCGAAAACGATCATGGTCCAAGCATGGTGAACCAGCTCAAACCACTTCAAAGGCTGATATCCACCAGAAGAAGGTTATGCTGTCTATTTGGTGGGATTGAAAGGGTGTGGTATATTTTGAGCTGCTTCCAAGGAACCAAACGATTAATTCGGATGTTTACTGTCAACAATTGGACGAATTGAATACAGCCATCAAGGAGGAGCGACCAGAATTAGTCAATCGTAAAGGTGTCATATTCCACCAGGACAACGCTAGACCGCACACATCTTTGGTCACTCGCCAAAAACTGAGTGAGCTTAGCTGGGAACCTTGCACCATCAGACTACCATTTATTTCGATCTTTGCAGAACTCCTTAAATGGTAAAACTTTCGGCAATGATGAGGCTATAAAATCGCACTTGGTACAGTTTTTTGCAGATAAAGGCCAGAAGTTCTATGAGCGTGGAATAAAAAATTTGCCAGGAAGATGGCAAAAGGTTATCGAACAAAATGGCAATTATATATTTGATTAAAGTTCATTCTAAGTTTTATTAAAAATGCATTTACTTTCTTTTAAAAAATCCGCAATTACTTTTGAGGCAACCCAATAGGAATTTTTCACCACTTTGGCCAATATGGGTATCAAATGAAAGGTACTAAGAAGTTGAGTACAAATCTCAAATACAAATGTATTCCTTGGTCAAATCAAGTAATAAATAAAGCTTTTATGGAGGCCACCGTAGCGCAGAGGTTAGCATGTCCGCCTATGACGCTAAACGCTTGGGTTCGAATCCTGGCGAGACCATCAGAAAAAATTTTCAGCGGTAATTTTCCCCTTCCTGATGCTGGCAACATTTAGAAGGTACTATGCCATGCAAAACTTCTATTCGAAGAGGTATCGCACAGCGGCACGCCGTTCGGACTCGGCTATAAAAAGGAGGCCCCTTACCATTGAGCTTAAAATTTGAATCGGACTGCACTCATTGATATGTGAGAAGTTTGGCCCCTGTTCCTTCATGGGTAAAATTTGCATTTTGCATGGGCAGCTATATCTAAACATTGTCCAATCTGAACAATATTTGTGTCAGATGTCGGGAGGCCTAAAACTTTTCACTGTTTCAAATTTCAGCGAAATCGGATGAAAAATAAAGCCTTAATGTACTTCAAACCCTTTTTCGGCAGATCGGTCTATATAGCAGCTATATCCAAATGTGGTTCGATATGGTCCGTTTAAGAACTTAACCAGCGTGCATAAAAAACATATGTCTGTGCCGAATTTCAGCTCAATATCTCAATTTTTGAAGGCTGTAGAGTAATTACAGCAGACGGACGGACAGACATCTTTAAATCGTCTTAGAATTTTACGACGATCCGAAAGCTATACACTTTGTAGGGTCGGA
The DNA here is from genome assembly GCF_963082655.1 of Stomoxys calcitrans. Classification (NCBI taxonomy): domain Eukaryota; kingdom Metazoa; phylum Arthropoda; class Insecta; order Diptera; family Muscidae; genus Stomoxys; species Stomoxys calcitrans. The sequence goes on from NC_081552.1 coordinate 46,874,872, forward strand.
AATAGATATTTCGATGCATTGCAAACGAAATGACTAATTGAATATACCCCCTATCCTTTGGTGGTGGGTATAGTAATATATCAAGGCCGATCAGTATAGAATAGGACAGCAATAAAAGTCATTGGTATTAGAGTACATTTTTATCCTCAAATTGGGATAGACACGGAAGGACCTGCGGATTTTAAAAATGTGCTATCCAAAGTGGCAGCTTTGAAATACGATACCAAAAACAACCAATAAGGAAAGGCAAAAGTTCGGCGGAGCCGACTATATAATACCCTACACCTACCTTACAATTATAAATTCGGACAATATATATGTATATAAGAGCTATACTTAAATCTGGACCGACTATATATTTGGGTCAGATGTCGGGAGGCCTAAAACTTTTCACTGTTTCAAATTTCAGCGAAATCGGATGAAATATAAAGCCTTAATGTACTTCAAACCCTTTTTGGCAGATCGGTCTATATAGCAGCTATATCAAAATTTGGTCCCATTTGGTCTGTTCAAGAACTTAACCAGCGTGCATCAAAAACACGTGTCTATACCAAATTTCAGCTCAATATCTCACTCTTTGAAGGCTGTAGAGTGATTACAGCAGACGGACGGACAGACATACTGACATCGTTAAATCATCTTAGAATTTTACGACGATCCGAAATCTATACACTTTGTAGGGTCGGAAATAGATGTTTCGATGTGTTGCAAACGAAATGACTAAATTAATATAACCCCTATCCTTTGGTTGTGTGTATAATAGTATATCAAGGCCGATCAGTATAGAATAGGACAGGAATAGAGGTCTTTGGTATAAGATTACATTTTTATACCCTCCACCATAGGATGGGGGTATACTAATTTCGTCATTCTGTTTGTAACACCTTGAAATATGCGTCTAAGACTTTATAGAGTATATAAAAGTCGCTCTAGCCATGTCCGTCCGTCCGTCTGTCTGTCCGTCCGTCCATCTGTCTGTCGAAAGCACGCTAACTTTCGAAGGAGTTAAGCTAGCCGCTTGAAATTTTGCACAAATATCTTTTATAAGTGTAGGTCAGTTGGTATTACAAATGGGCTAAATCGGTAAATGTTTTGATATAGCTGCCATATAAACCGATCTTGGGTCTTGACTCCTTAAGCCTCTAGAGGGCGCAATTCTCGTCCAATTTAACTGAAATTTTCCACATAGTGTTTTGGTAGCACTTCCAACAACTGTGCTAAGTATGATTCCAATCAGTTCATAATCTGGTATAGCTGTCATATAAACCGATCTTGGATCTTGACTTCTTGAGCCTATATAGCGCGCAATTCTCATCCGATTAGGCTGAAATTTTGCATGAGGTATTTTGTTATGGCTTCCAATAACTGTGCTAAGTATGGCGTAAATCGGTATAGAACCTGATATAGCTGCCATATAAACCGATCTGGGATCTTGACGTCTTGAACCTCTAGAGGGCGCAATTCTCATACGGCTTTTCTCATGACCTTCAACATACGTGAATAATATGTTTTAAATCGACCAATAGCTTGATACAGCTCCTATATAAACCTATCTCCCGATTTTGCTTCTTGAGCCCCCTACAAGGCGCAATTCTTATCCGAATGAACTGAAATATTACACAATGACATCTACAATGTTCAGCATTCATTTATGGTCCAAATGACTATAACTTGTTATAGCTCCAATAGCATAACAGTTCTTATTCAATATTCTATGATTGTCTAAAAAGAGATACCGCGAATAGAACTCGACAAATACGATCAATGGTGGAGGGTATATAAGATTCGGCACGGCCGAACTTAGCACGCTCTTACTTGTTATATTTAAGATTTGATTGACACTAACATTGACTGCTCAGATTTTTTGTCTTTCTTGCCATTCAATGTTCCTAATCGATTTTTAAGAAAACATCATTTGTTTGACATCCTTTTCCATAGAAATAGAGATGGGCGATGGGTAAATACCCAAAAGGTATATACGCGGATAATTGGGTAAATTCACCGGTAATAGCATAGAACCGCACTTCACAGAAATGAATAGGAATTTACCAGAACTCACTGTGCCAAAATTCATAGAAATCGGATGAAAAATTACGAATTTATTGCCTCATGACTTAAGTCTGCAGATCGGTCTATATAGCGGCTATATATAACTAAAATCCGACTTTATGAGGTCAGGTTATATAAAAATAGAATTTTAAAAACATTTTTTTAAGAAACAAAATTTTGTATACTTGCAGAAACAAAATTTTGTATACTCGCAGAACTAACATTTTGACAAAATTTTGTATAGAACTAAAATGTTGACAAAATTTTCTGTAGAACAAAAATTTTGACAGAATTTTCTATAGAACTACAATTTTGACAAAATTTTCTAAGGAACTAAAATTTTGACAAAACTTTCTAAAGAATTAAAATTTTATCAAACTTTTCTATAGAACTAAAATTTTTTAAAAATTTCTATAGAACATTTTGACAAAATTTTCTATAGAACATTTTGACAAAATTTTCTATAGAACTTAAATGTTGACGAAATTTTCTATAGAAATAATATTTTGACACAGTTTGTTTAGAATTAAAATATTGACAACATTTTCTATAGAACTAAAATTTTAACAAAATTTTGTATAGAAAACTTCAAGACATTCGTCTTTGTACTTCTATTTGTAATAGTCACATTACCTGGTGGTCTGCAGCGGAAGAATATCCGAGTATAAAACAAGTAAAAGCGTGCTAAGTTCGGCCGGGCCGAATCTTATATACCCTCCACCATGGATCGCATTTGTCGAGTTCTTTTCCCGGCATCTCTTCTTAGGCAAAAAAGGATATAAGAAAAGAGTTGCTCTGCTATTAAAACGATATCAAGATATGGTCCGGTTCGGACCACAATTAAATTATATATTGGAGACCTATGTAAAATTTCAGCCAATTCGTATAAGAATTGCGCCCATTGGGGCTCACGAAGTAAAATAGAGAGAACGATTTATATGGGATCTGTATCGGGCTATAGACCGATTCAGACCATAATAAACACGTTTGTTGATGGTCATGAGAGGATCCGTCGTACAAAATTTCAGGCATATCGGATAATAATTGCGACTTTTAGGGGTCAAGAAGTCAAGATCCCAGATCGGTTTATATGGCAGCTATATCAGGTTATGAACCGATTTGAACCTTATTTGACACAGTTGTTGAAAGTAAAAATAAAATACGTCATGCAAAATTTCAGCCAAATCGGATAGGAATTGCGCCCTCTAGAAGCTCAAGAAGTCAAATCCCCAGATCTGTTTATATGACAGCTATATCAGGTTATGGACCGATTTCAACCATACTTGGCACAGTTGTTGGATATCATAACGAAATACATGGTGCCAAAAATTCATTCCAATCGGATACGAATTGCGCACTCTAGAGGCTCAAGAAGTCAAGACCCAAGATCGGTTTATATGGCAGCTATATCAGGTTATGGACGGATTTAAACCATACTTGGCACAGTTGTTGGGTATCATAACAAAACACGTCGTGCGAAATTTCATTTCAATCGGATAAGAATTGCGCACTCTAGAGGCTCAAGAAGTCAAGACCCAAGATCGGTTTATATGGCAGCTATATCAGGTTATGGACCGATTTGAACCATACTTGGCACAGTTGTTGGATATCATAACAAAACACGTCGTGCCAAATTCCATTTCAATCGGATAAGTATTGCGCCCTCTAGAGGCTCAAGAATTCAAGACCCAAGATCGGTTTATATGGCAGCTATATCAGGTTATTGACCGATTTGAACCATACTTGGCACAGTTGTTGGATATCATAGCAAAACACGTCGTGCAAAATTTCATTCTGATCGGATAAGAATTGCGCACTCTACAGGCTCAAGAAGTCAAGACCCAAGATCGGTTTATATGGCAGCTATATCAAAACATGGACCGATATGGCCCATTTACAATACCAACCGACCTACACCAATAAGAAGTATTTATGCAAAATTTCAAGCGACTAGCTTTACTCCTTCGGAAGTTAGCGTGCTTTCGACAGACAGACGGACGGACGGACGGACGGACAGACGGACGGACATGGCTAGATCGACATAAAATGTCACGACGATCAAGAATATATATACTTTATGGGGTCTCAGACGAATATTTCGAGTAGTTACAAACAGAATGACGAAATTAGTATACCCCCCATCTTATGGTGGAGGGTATAAAAATTTGACAAAATTTTATATGGAACAAAAATTTTAACAAAATTTTCTGTAGAAAAAAAGATTTTAAAAAAATTTTGTATAGAACTTAAATTTTGTACAGTAATAAAATGTTGACAAAATTTTCTACAGTACTAAAATTTTGATAACATTTTCTATAGTAATAAAATTTTGACAACATTTTCTATAGAAATAAACTATTGTCAAAATTTTCTATAGAAAATAATTTTTGACAGAAATAAATTTTAGATTATTTTTCTAAAGAAGTAAAATTTTGACAAAATTTTCTTAAAAAAAAATATTTGACAATTTTGACAAAATTTCGCATAGAACTTAAATTTTGTACAGTAATAAAATTTTGACAAAATTTTCTACAGAACTAAAATTTCGATAAAATTTTCTAAAGAAATAAACTATTGTCAAAATTTTCTATAGAAAATAATTTTTGACAGAAATAAATTTAAGATTATTGTTCTTAAGACGTAAAATTTTGACAAAATTTTCTTAAAAAAAATATTTGACAATTTTTCGGCAGAAACAAATATTTGAAAAAAAAATTAATAAAAATAAAATTTAGAAAAAAATTTGTTGTGAAAATAATTTTTGTTGACAAATTTATTTATAGAAAATAGAAAACTTAAAAATTCCCATTTCTCACTTTTATTTTCAAACTAGCAGTACACTTCGCAATCCTAAGAAAACGGATAAGCGATTTTCTTTCACTGCAATCAAAAAGAAAAAAAAAACTCAAATTTAGAGACAAATGGATTTTTTGTTATTTTCTATAGTTAATTGCATCAATTTGTAACCATCTACTTAAAAGAGGCAATAGAAAAAAATATTTTAAATGGAGAAAAATGTTTAAAAATATTTTTAAAACACGCAATCATCCAACCCAAATGTTATCCCTCCATCTCTGACTTGTAACGCCAAGTGCCAAAAAGGAAGTGTGAAGTAATAACAATGGCAGCTAAACCAAAGGCGAAACCATTTCAGAAGGAAAAGTCCCGACAGTTTTCCTCCAGTCAGTCCATGAAAAATGCAAAGTTACCACAAGGAGTTTTCGCATGGAATAATGAAGAGACAAAACTTTTCTGAAGGCTTGTAATTTTTGTTTAGAGAACTTTTTTGTAAAATTTTTTTTCTTGTTATTGACTTCATGCTCGTCCCTTTTGTTTTCGTGGGATTTTGTCTATTTTTTTGTTTTTTGTTTTGTGTGGTATCCAATAGGCGACAGCTTGGTGGTTTTAAATAAAGAAAACGTCATGTTAAAATAGAAGAAGAAATAAAACAAAATTAAACGAATTCTTTGCAAGCCTCCAAAAAGAACAGAAAAATGTTTCGACAAAAGTTTGTCTTTATATCAACAATATGTTTAAGTTAAGCTTGTTTTGCAGCAAATTAAAAGTGAAGGAGTAATTTTAGTATAACGAGGAATACTAATACTGAAGGCTATGAAAGTAAATGCGATGTGTTACAATGCATTGAAAACTATAAAATGATTGCCATTAAAATTTCGACTCTTAGGAAATGATAACTAATTTATCTTACTTTTGCGCCAGGATGTTACGTTTAAGAGATATGTTTTTACGATGATGGTAAATTTTTGACGATAGTTCTCCAAAATTCCATTTTTTGCTGACTTTTTTCCATTTTTCGCTTTTTTCACAAATTTTAAATTTACAAGTAAAAGCGTGCTACAATAAGTTCGGCCGTGCCGAATTTTACATACCCTTCACCATGGATCGCATTTGTCAAGTTCTTTGAATGACATTTTCAAATAAAACAAGTAAGAGCGTGCTAAGGTCGGCCGGGCCTAATCTTATATACCCTCCACCATTGATCGCATTTGTCGAGTTCTATGCGCGGTATCTCTTTTTAGACAAGCATAGAATATTGAATAAGAACTGTTATCCTATTAGACCTATATCAAGTTATAGTCCGATTCGGACCATAAATGAATGCTGAACATTGTAGAAGTCATTGTGTAATATTTCAGTTCATTCGGATAAGAATTGCGCCTTGTAGGGGCTCAAGAAGCAAAATCGGGAGATAGGTTTATATAGGAGCTGTATCAAGCTATTGGTCGATTCATACTATATTAGACACGTATGTTAAAGGTCATGAGAGAAGCCGGATGAGAATTGCGCCCTCTAGACTTTCAAGAAGTCAAGATCCCAGATCGGTTTACATGGCAGCTATATCAGGTTCTATATCGATTTACGCCATACTTAGCGCAGTTATTGGAAGCCATAACAAAATACCTCATGCAAAATTTCAGCCAAATCGGGTGAGAATTGCGCGCTATATTGGCTCAAGAAGTCAAGATCCAAGATCGGTTTATATGACAGCTATATCAGGTTATAAACCGATTTGAACCATACTTAGCACAGTTGTTGGAAGTGCTACCAAACTACAACGTGCAAAATTGCAATAAAATCGGATAAGAATTACGCCTTCTAGAGGCTCAAGAAGTCAAGACCCAAGATCGGTTTATATGGCAGCTATATCAAAACATGGACCTATTTGGAACATTTACAATACCAACCGACCTACTCTAATAAAAAGTATTTTTGCAAAATTTCAAGCGGCTAGCTTAACTCCTTCGAAAGTTAGCGTGCTTTCGACAGACAGATGGGCGGACGGACATGGCTAGATCGACTTAACATGACGCGACGATCAAGAATATATATACTTTATCGGGTCTTAGACGCATATTTCGAGGTGTTACAAACAGAATGACGAAATTAGTATACCCCCATCTTATGGTGGAGGGTATAAAAATACCAATCGCAGAAAAACACCACCTCCAAAATTTCAGGCAAATCGAGTAATAATTGCGCCCTCCGAAGGCTCAAAAATTCAAACTGGGAGATCCGTGTATATGGCGGCTATATCAGGTTATTGACTGATTTCAACCATACATAGCACAGTTGTTGGAAGTGGTACCAAAACACCATGTGTAAAATTTCAGTAAAATCGGACGATAATTGCGCCCTCTAGAGGCTCAAGAAGTCCAAAGATCGGTTTATATGACGATCAAGAATATATATACTTTATGGGGTCTTAGACGCATATTTCGAGGTGTTACAAACAGAATGACGAAATTAGTATACCCCCATCCTATGGTGGAGGGTATAAAAATACCAATCATAGAAAAACACCACCTCCAAAATTTCAGGCAAATCGAGTAATAATTGCGCCCTCCGAAGGCTCAAAAATTCAAACTGGAAGATCCGTGTAAATGGCGGCTATGTCAGGTTATTGACCGATTTCAACCATACATAGCACAGTTGTTGGAAGTGGTACCAAAACACCATGTGTAAAATTTCAGTAAAATCGGACGAGAATTGCGCCCTCTAGAGGCTCAAGAAGTCCAAAGATCGGTTTATAAGGCCACTATATCCAAACATGGACTGATTTTGCCCATTTACAATCCTAACCGACCTACACTAAAAAAAGTATTTGTGCAAAGTTTGAAGCGCTTTGCTTTACTCCTTCGAAAGTTAGCGTGCTTCCGACAATCGGACGGGCGGACATGGAAAGAGCGACTTAAAAAGTCATGAAGATTAAGAATATATATACGCATATCTCGAAGTGTTAGAAACGGAATGACGAAATTATTGGGTTGCCTAAAAAGTAATTGCGGATTTTTTAAAAGAAAGTAAATGCATTTTTAATAAAGCTTAGAATGAACTTTAATCAAATATATAATTGCCATTTTGTTCGATAACCTTTTGCCATCTTCCTGGCAAATTTAGTATTCCACGCTCATAGAACTTCTGGCCTTTATTTGCAAAAAACTGAACCAAGTGCGATTTTATAGCCTCATCATTGCCGAAAGTTTTACCATTTAAGGAGTTCTGCAAAGATCGAAATAAGTGGTAGTCTGATGGTGCAAGGTCAGGGCTATATGGTGGATGCATCAAAAGTTCCCAGCCAAGCTCACTCAGTTTTTGGCGAGTGACCAAAGATGTGTGCGGTCTAGCGTTTTCGTAGTGGAATATGACACCTTTACGATTGACCAATTCTGGTCGCTTCTACTTGATGGCTGTATTCAATTTGTCCAATTGTTGACAGAAAACATCGGAATTAATCGTTTGGTTTCTTGGAAGCAGCTCAAAATATACCACACCCTTCCAATCCCACCAAATAGACAGCATAACCTTCTTTTGGTGGATATCAGCCTTTGAAGTGGCTTTAGCTGGTTCACCATGCTCGGACCATGATCGTTTTCGACTAACGTTATTGTAAACAATCCATTTTTCATCTCCAGTTATGATTCGTTTTAAAAACGGATCGAATTCATTGCGTTTAAGGTGCATAAGTTGCACAAGCTTTGATTCAGTTTGTTAAATGAATTTCTTTCAATACATGTGGTACCCCATGTAATATATCATGCTTTTTCACCGGTACAAGACTTTTTATGTGATAATGAACGGTTGATTTTGGTATATATAACTTCTCTCCTATCTCACGCTCAGTTACATGACGATCCAATTCGATTAATGCTTAAAATTTGCTTAAAATTTGTCAACGCCGACTATATGACAATTCAGCAATTACTTTTTGGGCCCAATACTTTATAGGGTCGGAAATGGATATTTCGATGTGTTGCAAACGGAATGACAAAATGAATATACCCCCACCCTTCGGTGGTGGTGTAAACCACGGGATCATTATGCACCATCTGTGAAAATTTCAAGAAAATCGGTTCAGCTGTTTTTGAGTCTATAAGGAACACACAAACAAACAAACCTAAAAACAAACACAAATTGATTTATATATATATATATATATATAAGATTATAGTCCGAATCGGACCATAACTTGATATAGCTTCAATAGCAAACCAATTATTTCCTTTGTTTGTCTTAAAAGAGATAAAGGGAAAAGAACTCGACAAATGCGATCCATGGTGGAGGGTATATAAGATTCGGTCCGGCCGAACTTATCACGCTTTTACTTGTTAAAACTATACGTAGCCAGGCGGGGCCCTCGGGGTTTCGTCTAATGAAATTTTAACTAATTTTATTCTAAACAAAAGATTTCAGTAACATTTTTCAAAATGATAAAATTTCATATTTGTTTGTTTCTCTTTTGAGACGAGCTCAATGATCGGGGATCGCAAATGGAAAAGGAAAGCCAAAGACAGCAACACACACCAACCACTATGGGACGCGTTTCGCCTTTGGTTAGGAGACTCTTCAACCATATTAGGTGTGATGGCTTCAAGGGCCGTGCGTTGGTATGTTGTATTTAAATCGTATTAATTACGAAAACGCATCTATGATACAATTACCACATTAACCAGTCTGGAACCTGCGCTTACGGAGCTACAGCGAGAGCCGTTGCCGTTGTCTAGCGTTCGAAGCCATCAATACATCTTCCAACAGATGCACAGACATAACACATAACATTTTTATTAAAATTTTATCATAAATGAAAGGAATGCCCTTATGAAGGCCACCGAAGCGCAGAGGCTAGCATGTCCGCCTATGACGCTGGCATTAACATCAGAAAAATTTTCGGCGGTGGTTGTCCCCTCCTAATGCTGGCGACATTTGTTAGGTATTTTGCCATGTAAAAACTTCTCCCCAAAGAGGTGTCGCTCTGCTGTACGCCCTTCGGACTCGGCTGTAAACAGGAGATCCCTTATCCAGTGATAATAGCTTTATTTTGATTTGGACAGCACGCATTGATTTGTGAGAAGTTTGCCCCAGTTCCTTAGTGGAATGTTGATGGGCAAATTTGCGTTTGGCCTTCCCAGCGGCGGAATCTCATATCGCTAACAACATGTAGGCATATAAATATACCTCTTCTAGGAGTCAATCCACCATCAGTCACAACTTCTCAAAATATGCATGCTATAACACATATTTTCGACTTTTTATACCCACCACCGACGGATGCGGGTATATTCATTTTGTCATTCCGTTTGCAACACATCGAAATATCCATTTCCGACCCGATGAAGTATATATATTCTTAACGCCTTTTTACTTGTTTACACTTTTTTTCTAAAGCAAGCTAAAAGTAACAGCTGATAACTGACATAAGAAAGAATGCAATTACAGAGTCACAAGCTGTGAAAAAATTTGTCAACGCCGACTATATGAAAAATGCGCAATTACTTTTTGGGCAACCCAAAAGAAACCATCAAGACACTAAAAATGGATTCCAGAAATCTCACTCCTAAGAATTTTGAGAAATTTTTCGTTTGATTTTTGGGATATAAAAAATTGCCGACTTTCGACAGGCCAATATTCCAACAGAACATGAGGAGTAACAAGTAAAAGCGTGCTAAGTTCGGCCGTGCCGAATCTTATGTACCCTCCACCATGGATCGCATTTGTCGAGTTATTTTCCCGGCATCTCTTCTTAGGCAAAAAAAAGGATATAAGAAAAGATTTGCTCTGCTATTAGAGCGATATCAAGATATGGTCCGGTTTGGACCACAATTAAATTATATGTTGGAGACCTGTGTAAAATGTCATCCAATTCGAATAAGATTTGCGCCCTTTGGGGGCTGTATCGGCCTATAGACCGATTCAGACCATAATAAACACGTATGTTAATGGTCATGAGAGAATCCGTCGTACAAAATTTCAGGCAAACCGGATAATAATAGCGACCTCTAGAGACTCAAGAAGTCAAGATCAAAGATCGGTTTATATGGCAGCTATATCAGGTTCTGAACCGACTTGTACTTTATTTGACATAGTTGTTGAAAGTAACAATAAAAAACGTCTTGCGAAATTGCAGCCAAATCGGATAGGAATTGCGCCCTCTAGAGGCTCAAGAAGTTAAGACCCAAGATCGGTTTATATGACAGCTATATAAGGTTATGGACCGATTTCAACCATACTTGGCACAGTTGTTGTATATCGTAACAAAACACGTCGTGCAAAATTTCATTCCAATCGGATAAGAATTGCGCACTCTAGAGGCTCAAGAAGTCAAGAACCAAGATCGGTTTATATGACAGCTATATAAGGTTATGGACCGATTTGAACTATACTTGGAACAGTTGTTGGATATCACAACAAAACACGTCGTGCGAAATTTCATTCCAATCGGATAAGAATTGCGCACTCTAAGGGCTCAGGAAGTCAAGACTCAAGATCGGTTTATATGGCAGCTATATCAGGTTATGAACCGAATTGAACCATACTTGGCACAGTTGTTGGATATCATAACAAAACACGTCGTGAATCCCAATCGGATAAGAATTGCGCACTCTAGAGGCTCAAGAAGTCAAGACCCAAGATCGGTTTATATGGCAGCTATATCAAAACATGGACCGAAATAGCCCATTTACAATACCAACTCACCTACAATAATAAGAAGTATTTGTGCAAAATTTCAAGCGGCTAGCGTTACTCCTTCGGAAGTTAGCGTGATTTCGACAGACAGACGGACGGACGGACGGACGGACAGACGGACGGACGGACGGACGGACGGACGGACGGACGGACAGACGGACGGACATGGCTAGATCGACATAAAATTTCACGACGATTAAGAATATATATACTTTATGGGGTCTCAGACGAATATTTCGAGTAGTTACAATCAGAATGACGAAATTAGTATACCCCCCATCTTATGGTGGAGGGTATAACAAGTAAAAGCGTGCTAAGTTCGGCCGGGCTGAATCTTATATACCCTCCACCATGGATCGCATTTGTCGAGTTCTTTTCCCGGCATCTCTTCTTAGGCAAAAAAGGATATAAGAAAAGAGTTGCTCTGCTATTATAACGATATCAAGATATGGTCCGGTTCGGACCACAATTAAATTATATGTTGGAGACCTGTGTAAAATTTCAGCCAATTCGTATAAGAATTGCGCCCATTGGGGCTCACGATGTAAAATAGAGAGAACGATTTATATGGGATCTGTATCGGGCTATAGACCAATTCAGACCATAATAAAAATGTTTGTTGATGGTCATGAGGGGATCCATCGTACAAAATTTTAAGCATATCGGATAATAATTGCGACCTCTAGGGGTCAAGAAGTCAAGATCCCAGATCGGTTTATATGGCAGCTATATCAGGTTATGAACCAATTTGAACCTCATTTGACACAGTTGTTGAAAGTAAAAATAAAATACGTCATGCAAAATTTCAGCCAAATCGGATAGGAATTGCGCCCTCTAGAAGCTCAAGAAGTCAAATCCCCAGATCTGTTTATATGACAGCTATATCAGGTTATGGACTGATTTCAACCATACTTGGCACAGTTGTTGGATATCATAACGAAATACATCGTGCAAAAATTCATTCAAATCGGATAAGAATTGTGCCCTCTATAGGATCAAGAAGTCATGACCAAAGATCGGTTTATATGGCAGCTATATCAGGTTATGGACCGATTTGAACCATACTTGGCACAATTGTTGGGTATCTTTACAAAACACGTCGTGCGGAATTCCATTCCAATCGGATAAGAATTGCGCCCTCTAAAGGCTCAAGAAGTCAAGACCCAAGATCGGTTTATATGGCAGCTATATCAGGTTATGAACCGATTTGAACCATACTTGGCACAGTTGTTGGATATCATAACAAAACACGTCGTGCAAAATTTTATTCTGATCGGATAAGAATTGCGCACGCTAGAGGCTCAAGAAGTCAAGACAGCAGATCGGTTTATATGGCAGCTATATCAGGTTATGGACCGATTTAAACTATACTTGGCACAGTTGTTGGGTATCATAGAAAAACACGTCATGCAAAATTTCATCCCAATCGGACAAGAATTGCGCACTATAGAGGCTCAAGAAGTCAAGACCCAAGATCGGTTTATATGGCAGCTATATCAAAACATGGACCGATATGGCCCATTTACAATACCAACCGACCTACACTAATGAGAAGTTTTTGTGTCCAAATTTCAAGCGGCTAGCTTTACTCCTTCGGAAGTTAGCGTTCTTTCGACAGACAGACGGACGGACGGACGGACGGACGGACGGACGGACGGACGGACGGACGGACGGACGGACGGACGGACAGACGGACGGACATGGCTAGATCGACATAAAATGTCACGACGATCAAGAATATATATACTTTATGGGGTCTCAGACGAATATTTCGAGTAGTTACAAACAGAATGACGAAATTAGTATACCCCCCATCTTACGGTGGAGGGTATAAAAATTGTTGTGACTGGTTTCAGTCGTCCACTTTACGCCAAACCAAAATTCATTCTTTCATAACCCGAGCTAGAATTTTTCTAAGGCAGCTCTGGGGTATTTTTCGTTGTTAGTAGATTAATACAATAGACCAAATCGCAATGCAATTTTTTAAAAAGATAACATTTTTGTTCTTGTTTTAAACGAGAAGTTGAAAGGAATTTTCTTGCCAAAAATGTTTTTCATAAAAATTGCTCAGAAAGACGAACACTTAACAAAAAATTTTCCAAGACATATTTCTTAATGAATTTTCTCTTAATTCTCGATTTATTATTTTAATAGAAAATTTATCTGTAGAAATAAAAATATTTAAAAAATGTCTTTAAATTAAATATTTTGCTTCTACGTCTGAAAAACTTTTTTTTTAATTTCATTAGCAATAAAACGAACAATTTTAATGACTCGGAATCACAATTTCAAAACCCCAAAATGATCACCCAGACTATTTGCATTTTAAAATAATTATTTCAAATGAAACATTGTCATTTTTTACTTGGAATTCCATAATTCACAATACAGTATTTAAAGCAATTGATTCGGAGCTCTTAGTGTTTGTGGGACGAAAATTCTAGAAACTCTAGAAATTTGTTGGTTATGTTGGCATTGACCGTAGATTTGACCACAATGAAATAATATTTAAAACATTTCAAAATTTAATTTTTGAATTTTGTTGGTTTTTCAAGAAAACCTTTTTACAATGAGGAGATTTAGCGAACAATGATTTCCTTATGTGTTATGTACAAAAATCTTTAATGAAATTCTGCGAGTCAATTTGCATATTTACAAAGAGGTGGGTATTTAGTTTGTGTTTCACAGTGAAATACGCATGTTTTTCACGATTACTTTTTTGAAAAACTGCAAAAAAGTGGGCAAAGAAAAAAATAAAGGTTTTCAACTGCAATAACGTAGAAATCTCTTCGTGTTTCTGATTTTAAGTTTTGCCAGCTTTTTTATTTTATCTCCAATAAATTGTTAAAACTTTAGGTCTTATAATGACATGGTGGAAGTTATAAGAATATAGGATAATAGTCGGATGCAATTTTTACCGGACATATTTTCCATATTTTGCGCTAAATTTACTTGGTCTTGAAAAAATTCATACAATCGGATATTGTCCAGCTGCAGACCATATTTTCCAATAAAAACGGAATTTCGATCGATATTAATTAAGTTCGAAGAAGAAGTTAGCGGCAACATTTAAGTAAAATGGAGGATCTCCCCCTCAAAATAAAATCCTGGCTACGTTCCTGGCTCTTATATATATGTTCGTCTTTGTTTGTTTGTTTGTTTGTTTGTTTGTTTGTTTGTTTGTTTGTTTGTTTGTTTGTTTGTTTGTTTGTTTGTTTGTTTGTTTGTTTGTTTGTTTGTTTGTTTGTTTGTTTGTTTGTTTGTTTGTTTGTTTGTTTGTTTGTTTGTTTGTTTGTTTGTTTGTTTGTTTGTTTGTTTGTTTGTTTGTTTGTTTGTTTGTTTGTTTGTTTGTTTGTTTGTTTGTTTGTTTGTTTGTTTGTTTGTTTGTTTGTTTGTTTGTTTGTTTGTTTGTTTGTTTGTTTGTTTGTTTGTTTGTTTGTTTGTTTGTTTGTTTGTTTGTTTGTTTGTTTGTTTGTTTGTTTGTTTGTTTGTTTGTTTGTTTGTTTGTTTGTTTGTTTGTTTGTTTGTTTGTTTGTTTGTTTGTTTGTTTGTTTGTTTGTTTGTTTGTTTGTTTGTTTGTTTGTTTGTTTGTTTGTTTGTTTGTTTGTTTGTTTGTTTGTTTGTTTGTTTGTTTGTTTGTTTGTTTGTTTGTTTGTTTGTTTGTTTGTTTGTTTGTTTGTTTGTTTGTTTGTTTGTTTGTTTGTTTGTTTGTTTGTTTGTTTGTTTGTTTGTTTGTTTGTTTGTTTGTTTGTTTGTTTGTTTGTTTGTTTGTTTGTTTGTTTGTTTGTTTGTTTGTTTGTTTGTTTGTTTGTTTGTTTGTTTGTTTGTTTGTTTGTTTTTTTGTTTGTTTGTTTGTTTGTTTGTTTGTTTGTTTGTTTCTTTGGGCCCTCCCCACTTTAAAATGAAATGTATTCAAGAGTAGAGTACGAATTTCATAATTAAAGTTGGGTCCAAGTACTGGCGGGCCGACCCAGCCCCAAAACCCCTTAAATAGGTTTATTTGACGATCATGACAGTATAGGACTCAAATGAATGGTATTCGAGAGTAGATTACGATTATGATCTGGAAGTAGGAACAGGCTTTATAATTAATTGATAGCGGAAGGGGGCGGCCCCTCCATCGTTACTCCAAGAAACACCACCCAAAATCAAAAGTGGATCGATAAGGACAATATGGGTATCAAATGAAAAGTATGCGGGAGTAGATAACGAATCTGGCATACAAATTCATGTCGAAATATATTGGGTCAACCCAACCCCGCAAAAACGCCCAAAATGGGCACATTAGCCAATCACGGATATATGGGACTCGATTTGTTTGTTCCGTATAGACAGAAAAACGGCAGAACCGATTTTCTCGAAATTTTCCCATATTGTGTTGGTTGGTCTGGAAGAAAACATAGGCTACATCATTTTTCGATATCGGACGGGGGACGGATCCGTCGAGACCTGTACCTTGATTACAAGAATACATGAAATCAGAGACGGACAGACGAAAATGGCTTAATCAAATCAAGCCATGGGTCTGGCTCTTCTCAATCTTAGCGTTGCAAAAAATGAACAAACTTATAATACCATGTACCACAATGGTGATATAGGGTATATTAATGGTATTTAAGCAAATTTTTTTAAGAAAGACTAATAGAAATACAAAAACTACACTTTTTCACATTTTTTTGCTTCCAAACTTTATAATTTTTAACTGAATAATCAAATGTGGCGATGTTAGGTTAGGTTAGAGTAGCAGTCTGCCATCAAACTCACTTCGACATTTTCGTCCATTGTGGTACCATAGTAACAGAAGAGGGAAGATGCCTTTTAGTTCCTATCGTTTAACCATCCAGATCGCTTTAAAAATCCCAACAACTGGCGAATGTTCACATCCGCTAAATCAGCAAAGTTTTCAAAGAAATGTGAACCTAAAGTGGAACTCCTTCTGACTTCCAGTACTGCACACATACACAGCAGATGTTCTATAGTCTCTTCTTCTTCGATGTCCTCACAGATACGGTCGTTGCTGGCAACCTTCAGTCTGTCAGCATGTCTTCCGATCAGACAGTGACCTGTCATGACGAATAGAATGGCTAAGACGATAGACCTCTTCAAGTCTTGATTAGTCCATATAGTTTTGGAATGCTCACAGCCTCCTCTCTGTGACCCTCTTTTATTCTTTGTCCTTCGGTCCTCGTCCTGACAACTTAGCTTACATGTCACTAGAGGCTTACTTACAGATTCAAGTTTCCCTGGAATGTGTAAGGTAGATCCTGGTCTCACAAGCTCGCCCGCTTTTTAATTCCCTGGGATATCTCATTGGCCCGGCACCAGAACAGGCAAATTTTAAACTGCTCAGCCATCTCGTTGAGAGATCTGTGACAGTCGAGCGCGGTTTTTGTGTTGATTTAATGGCTGCCTGGCTGTTTGAAAAGATATTTATGCCAATCGTAGTTATGACATTATATCTTAGCCATTACACCACTTCCGTAATTGAATCAAGGATCTCTGCATGATACACACTGCAGGGGCTGGGATACCTTTTCGAAATGACCAGTTCTTAATGTTTAGAATACACCCAAAGCCCACGTGGTCGTCTAGGTTGGAACCATAGAAGTCTATGTAACTTCTGTTACCAGGAATATCGTAGTTCCACTCGGTTCTATCAGGAATAGTTACACAGTACCGTTTATCAAAAAGCGGAACAGGCAGGGTGTAATACACACTGCCTGGAACATCGGACATTGTATCAAGGATGACAGTGTCCGTAGCTGCCATATGACCAATGAGAATGCACCCTTAACCTCACGGCAGTGGTCGCTTCAATTTGGGTAGCCACAATGTCCAGAGGCATTAGGTGTAGCATAAAATTCAGTGCATCATATGGTGTCGTCCTCAGTGCGGCTCTGATGCCCAAACAAGCCAACCTTTCGATCCGGTTAAGTATTGAGCAGTAGGTGGATTTTTGAAGCGCCGTCCACCAGACCACAACACCATATAGCTATAATGCTATCTGACAACTGCAGTATATACCCAATTCATGACACGCGGTTTAAGCCCCCAACTTTTTCTAATGGCTCGCAGGTGTATAGGGCAAGAGTTGGCTTTCTTGCCCTTTCCAAAATGTTGGATTTGAAGTTCAATTTCCTGTCCAGTAAAAGGTATTTTGCTAGGTTTTTTGCGCTTTCAGTAAATGGAACATTCTCTCCTCCCAAGGAGACAGGTGCTAATGTACAATACTACTTCGGTCTTGCACGAATTTACGCCTAGACCATTTTCGGTAGTCCACTTCGCTGTTTCACGTACAGCTTCGTGAAATATATATTTTAGAGTGCTGGAAAACTTTCCCCTAACCGCAATAGCCACGTCACCTTTTCTTCCAGAGACAATTATATATTCCAAAGTAGAGGAGACAGTACACCTCCTAGAAGTGTTCCTCAGCTGATCCATCTTTTTAGATCCACAGAACCAAGCCTGCCGTAATGCATCTTTTTATACCCACCACCGACGGATGGTGGTATATTCATTTTGTCATTCCGTTTGCAACACATCGAAATATCCATTTCCGACCCTATAAAGTATATATATTCTTGATCAGCGTAAAAATCTAAGACGATCTAGACATGTCCGTCCGTCTGTCCGTCTGTCTGTTGAAATCACGCTACAGTCTTTAAAAATAGAGATATTGGGCTGAAATTTTGCACAGGTTCCTTTTTTGTCCATAAGCAGGTTAAGTTCGAAGATGGGCTATATCGGACTATATCTTCATATAGCCCCCATATAGACCGATCCGCCGATTTATGGTATTAGGCCCATAAAAGCCACATTTATAATCCGATTTTGCTGAAATTTACGACAGTGAGTTATGTTAGGCCCTTCAACATCCTTCGTCAATTTGGCTCAGATCGATTCTGATTTGGATATAGCTGCCATATAGGCCGATCCTCCGATTTAGGGTCTTAAACCCATAAAAGCCACATTTATTATCCGATTTTGCTGAAATTTGGGACAGTGAGTTGTGTAAGGCTCTTTGACATTCTTTGCCAATTTCGCTCAGATCGGTTAAGATTTGGATATAGCTGCCATATAGACCGATCCTCCGATTTAGGGTCTTAGGCTAAAAAAAGCCACATTTATTATCCAATTTTGCTGAAATTTGGGACAGTGAGTTATGTTAGGCCACTCGACATCCTCAGTCAATATGGCTCAGATCGGTCCAGATTTGGATATAGCTGCCATATAGACCGATCCTCCGATTTAGGGTCTTAGGCCAAAAAAAGCCACATTTATTATCCAATTTTGCTGAAATTTGGGACAGTGAGTTGTGTTAGGCCCTTCGACATCCTTCGTCAATTTGGTTCAGATCGGGCCAGATTTGGATATAGCTGGCATATAGACCGATCACCCGATTTAGGGTTTTAGGCCCATAAAAGCCACATTTATTATCCGATTTTGATGAAATTTCGGACAGTGAGTTGTGTTAGGCCGTTCGACATCCTTCGTTAATTTGGCTCAGATCGGTTCAGATTTGGATATAGTTGCCATATAGACCGATCCTCCAATTTAGGGTCTTAGGCCCATAAAAGCCTCATTTATTATCCGATTTTGCTGAAATTTAGGACAGGGAGTTGCGTTAGGCCCTTTGATATCCCTCATTAATTTGGCGCAGATCGGTCCAGTTTTGGATATAGCTGCCATATAGACCGATCCCTCGATTTCAGGCTTTGGGCCCATTAAATGCTCATTTATTGTCCGATGTCGCCGAAATTTGGGACAGTGAGTTAAGTTAAGCCCGTCGACATAATCCTGCAATATGCCACAGATCGGTTAAGAGTTGGATATAGCTGCTATATAGACCGATCTTTCTATTTAAGGTTTTGGCCCAAAAAAGGCGCATTTATAATCCGATTTCACTGAAATTTCACACAGTTACTTATGTTAGGCTTTTCGAAATTTGTGTCGTATGTAGCTCAGATCGGTTTGTTTTTAGATAAAGTTACTAAAAAGACCAATATTTTGTTTTACAATTGAACAATGACTTGTACTTATAAGTATTTGGTCAAAATTGGAACATATTTCGATATAACTGCTATGGAACATAAGGTACGCAATTTTCACCGGATTTTGATGGAAGGTGGTTTACCCGAGGTGGTGGGTAACCAAAGTTCGGCCCGGCCGAACTTAACGCCTTTTTACTTGTTTACGGTAGAATTGAAGCGAAGTGGACTACCGAAAATGGTCTAGGCGTAAATTCGTGCAAGACCGAAGTAGTATTGTACATTAGCACCTGTCTCCTTGGGAGGAGAGAATGTTCCATTTACTGAAAGCGCAAAAAACCTAGCAAAATACCTTTTACTGGACAGGAAATTGAACTTCAAATCCAACATTTTGGAAAGGGCAAGAGTTGGCTTTCTTGCCCTTTCCAAAATGTTGGATTTGAAGTTCAATTTCCTGTCCAGTAAAAGGTATTTTGCTAGGTTTTTTGCGCTTTCAGTAAATGGAACATTCTCTCCTCCCAAGGAGACAGGTGCTAATGTACAATACTACTTCGGTCTTGCACGAATTTACGCCTAGACCATTTTCGGTAGTCCACTTCGCTGTTTCACGTACAGCTTCGTGAAATATATATTTTAGAGTGCTGGAAAACTTTCCCCTAACCGCAATAGCCACGTCACCTTTTCTTCCAGAGACAATTATATATTCCAAAGTAGAGGAGACAGTACACCTCCTAGAAGTGTTCCTCAGCTGATCCATCTTTTTAGATCCACAGAACCAAGCCTGCCGTAATGCATCTTTTTATACCCACCACCGACGGATGGTGGTATATTCATTTTGTCATTCCGTTTGCAACACATCGAAATATCCATTTCCGACCCTATAAAGTATATATATTCTTGATCAGCGTAAAAATCTAAGACGATCTAGACATGTCCGTCCGTCTGTCCGTCTGTCTGTTGAAATCACGCTACAGTCTTTAAAAATAGAGATATTGGGCTGAAATTTTGCACAGGTTCCTTTTTTGTCCATAAGCAGGTTAAGTTCGAAGATGGGCTATATCGGACTATATCTTCATATAGCCCCCATATAGACCGATCCGCCGATTTATGGTATTAGGCCCATAAAAGCCACATTTATAATCCGATTTTGCTGAAATTTACGACAGTGAGTTATGTTAGGCCCTTCAACATCCTTCGTCAATTTGGCTCAGATCGATTCTGATTTGGATATAGCTGCCATATAGGCCGATCCTCCGATTTAGGGTCTTAAACCCATAAAAGCCACATTTATTATCCGATTTTGCTGAAATTTGGGACAGTGAGTTGTGTAAGGCTCTTTGACATTCTTTGCCAATTTCGCTCAGATCGGTTAAGATTTGGATATAGCTGCCATATAGACCGATCCTCCGATTTAGGGTCTTAGGCTAAAAAAAGCCACATTTATTATCCAATTTTGCTGAAATTTGGGACAGTGAGTTATGTTAGGCCACTCGACATCCTCAGTCAATATGGCTCAGATCGGTCCAGATTTGGATATAGCTGCCATATAGACCGATCCTCCGATTTAGGGTCTTAGGCCAAAAAAAGCCACATTTATTATCCAATTTTGCTGAAATTTGGGACAGTGAGTTGTGTTAGGCCCTTCGACATCCTTCGTCAATTTGGTTCAGATCGGGCCAGATTTGGATATAGCTGGCATATAGACCGATCACCCGATTTAGGGTTTTAGGCCCATAAAAGCCACATTTATTATCCGATTTTGATGAAATTTCGGACAGTGAGTTGTGTTAGGCCGTTCGACATCCTTCGTTAATTTGGCTCAGATCGGTTCAGATTTGGATATAGTTGCCATATAGACCGATCCTCCAATTTAGGGTCTTAGGCCCATAAAAGCCTCATTTATTATCCGATTTTGCTGAAATTTAGGACAGGGAGTTGCGTTAGGCCCTTTGATATCCCTCATTAATTTGGCGCAGATCGGTCCAGTTTTGGATATAGCTGCCATATAGACCGATCCCTCGATTTCAGGCTTTGGGCCCATTAAATGCTCATTTATTGTCCGATGTCGCCGAAATTTGGGACAGTGAGTTAAGTTAAGCCCGTCGACATAATCCTGCAATATGCCACAGATCGGTTAAGAGTTGGATATAGCTGCTATATAGACCGATCTTTCTATTTAAGGTTTTGGCCCAAAAAAGGCGCATTTATAATCCGATTTCACTGAAATTTCACACAGTTACTTATGTTAGGCTTTTCGAAATTTGTGTCGTATGTAGCTCAGATCGGTTTGTTTTTAGATAAAGTTACTAAAAAGACCAATATTTTGTTTTACAATTGAACAATGACTTGTACTTATAAGTATTTGGTCAAAATTGGAACATATTTCGATATAACTGCTATGGAACATAAGGTACGCAATTTTCACCGGATTTTGATGGAAGGTGGTTTACCCGAGGTGGTGGGTAACCAAAGTTCGGCCCGGCCGAACTTAACGCCTTTTTACTTGTTTACGGTAGAATTGATGTCTAGAATCACGGTAAAACCGACGGTGATTGACGTCGGTTTTACATTATCGGAAGAATCTTCAATATCAAGAAATGCTACCATTGTATATTTCTTGACAGCGAAAGAACGGTCTCTGCAGCCGACTAGGTCGTGAAGAGCTATTTCAGTGGCCTTGCTCTTCCTATATGCATGCTGTTGCCGTGACAGGCGATTTTTGCTCTAAAATATGTTTCTATCAACCTCTCATCAGTCTTCAGCATGAAAGATGACGGACTAATAGGACGAAAATCTTTCGCTTTCGTATGGTACAGTTTTCCTGATTTTGGAATGAAAATGCCACCGTATCGCAGAGGTTAGCATGTTCGCCTATGACGCTGAACGCCTAAAGCAACGTCTAGTATCTCCTACCTGTTCCTAGTAATAAAGGTCGGTTTATCCCCTTTATTACAAATCGACAGATTGCAATTTATAACATCGATAAGCAGCTCACTCCCTTCGTTGACATCCGAACTTCCCCATATATGGTGATGTTCATTAACATCACTTACTACAATGAGGCTGTTTTTCCCCGGAGAGGCAGCTTCAACCAGCAAATTAAGGCTGAAAGGCGACATATCTGAATCGTGTGCCATATATATGGAAGCCAGCCAATAATGAGATCGTTTATTTTAAGGCTGACTACTACTGAATCTTCAGTACTTAGCGACGAAAGAAGAAATACATTTAGACTAGGCTTTGCAAAAATACAGGCTCTTTGTCTCCCATCCCCGGTAATTTTTAGTCCACGAACCAATCCTCCACACATCCCTGGCTCCTGCATAAGAACCAAGTCAAACCCTCCTGCCATCAGAAGGACCTTTAGTGCTGCGGAAGCGACCTTACAATTGTGGAGATTTATCTGCAGAAACCGGACCATAGTCAGGATTTAGATTTTCCACCACTGTTGCGCTAGCCTCGTCTTCTAATTCCGCCGCATCCGGCGTTGTTTAGAAAACAATGGAACCACTCGTCCTCAGGACACCGCACGCTCGTGGTGTCCTGTTGCTGTTGAAGTACTTTTTGAGTTCCGTCCTTCCCCGCTGGCGCACACCTCGAACCCAATCTAACCGGATGACCCAGCCACACAGGGATTGTCGGCTCCCGTTTCGCAGGCTTCCTCTCCTGTTCCGATCTTGGCAAGGGGACTTACAGTATGCTGTAATCCTCCAGACTTTTGAGATTTGGTCGATAGTTCCTCAGAAAAGTGTTCAGCAACAGCCTCTGAGTCATCTCCTGATTCCCCAAACCCACCGCTTCAACTTGTTGAATCCGTAGGACACAACTCCATCAAACTTGTTGAGGTCTGCAAGACAACCGGAATTTAGTTCGAATACTGCATGTCTCCAGTCGCCATCAGCCTCATCCAATCCACTTGTCTTCCCGTCGATGGTTGAAAGATTACATTGCTGTAGTCTCCCAAGTATGGATTCAGGATCTAAGGGAATCCTTGGTATCCAAGCGTGTGCCATTGATCGAGAAGGAATATCTTCTTTCTTGACTAATTTCAGTGCTACAGCTGGCCAGATTTTGCCAATCTTCTTTAAGCCGTGGAACGATACATGTCAATTGAGCTTTGATTCCCGAAGGCATTTAATTTGTTTCGGCCCCGATGCCAACCTGCATAGTCGCAGACTGGAGGAGGGCCTGGTAATTCAGCAAGGACATCTTAGCATACAGATGACAGTCTATTGATTGTCCCACTCCAATTGTTCCTAGGTACAATTCCTGTTCTTCTACCTTGTCGCTACAATCACCACCAAGCTGTGCTTAGCGACATTATCAAAGGTCCTTGGACATGGAGCATGGGATGCCCCCAGGTGACCGCAGGCTTTTGGCTGACTGCGATGCCGTTTCCGAATCTAGCCGTGTAGCCTTTGGTGTAGGCCGTTCAGCGAACTCCGAGCCCAATTAAGGGAGTCTTTCTTGACTCCGGTGAGAGTCATAGAATCAGTCGCACTAAGGTTTCCAGAAAAGCCCGACGGGCTAGGCAAATTATACAATAGGTTCGGTTCCGTTTTTAAGACTCCAAATGCGTGCATTCGTCAAAAGCCCTGCTGACCAGTCATCTGCCGGCTAGTGAAGCATGGCGCAGCCTCTCCACCAGTCGAGGTCTCAGTAGCAAACAACATACAACGGCCTGATATCACCGCACCTGTTGGGTCTTTGGAGTTCATTTTAAACGTACTCCGAGGCTCTAGATCTACCGCTCCACTGGAAACAGACGCAGATCATCAACCGCCTAATAGGTGACACTATCGTAGCTTTCCTTGAATGACTTAAAATGTTCTCCGAAAATAACTACCTATTACGAGTTACAGATAATTTTACCGGAGCGAAATAAAACTAAGTCCGCTCCACTCAAAGGTTCAAACAAGAATCCAGATGTGGCAAAGTCCCTTGTCAATTTTGGCACAAATCCAAATCATGCGAAACAAGTAAAAGCGTGCTAAGTTCGGCCGTGACTATTCCACCATGAACCACATTTGCCAAGTTCTTTGCCCGGTATTTCTTTATAGGCATACTAAGGATAATGAATAAGAATTCCTATGCTATTGGAGCTTTATCAGCTTATCAACCGATTCGGGCCATACTTAACTTGGATGTTAAAGACCACTATAAATACCATTGTGCAAAATTTCAACCAAATCGGATAAGAATTCCGCCCTATAGGGACTCAAGAAATAAAATCGGGAGATCAGTTTATATGACAGTTCATATCAGCTTACGGACCATTTCAGGTCATATTTAACATGCATATTAAACGTCATAAAAGAAGACGTTGTGCAAAACTGCATAAGAACTGGTCCCCCTAGAGGCTCAAGAAGTATAATCAGGAGATCGGTTTATATTGGAGCTATATCAGGTTATGAATAGATTTGAGATATACTTGGCACAGTTGTTGATGGTCAAACCAAACACTTCGTGCAAAATTTCAACCAAATCCGATGATAATTGCGCCCTCTAGCGGTTAAAGTTAAGATCCGAGATCGGTTTAAATGGGAAAGCACGCTAACTTTTAAAGGAATAAAGTTTAGCGGTTGAAATTTTGGATGAATTCTTCCAATAAGTGTAGATCGGATGAAATTGTAAATCTGCTATATCCGTCCAGGGTTTGATAAAGCCGCCATATAAACTGATCCTGGATGTTTACTTCTCAAGGCTCTATATAAGTATGGTTAAACTAGGTACATAACCTGGCTGAAATATTGCACAATGAATTCAACATTGATCTCCAACAGCTAATCGAAGTATGGCCCCAATATTCAAACCAAATATCGGACCATACTTACATATAGCTGCCATATACACCGATCTGCTGATTTAGGGTCTTAAGCTCATAAAAGCCGTAATTATTATCCGATTTAGCAAAAACTTGAAATATTGAGTAATTTGAAGCCTCCTGACATCCGAGTCAAATATGGTTCAGATCGGGACCCCACATTTTTTCAAAATCGAAAATTGCCAAAATTCTTCTGTAACTGTGTTTTGAAAATTGTGGTCGCTTTTGGGTGCAGGAACTGGCCCATCGGCAGTGGCATTTGGTCAAAAATTCAGGGCTGAATTTTGTACTGATCGCAAACACACTACTTATTGGCCGATCCTAATCTTTCGAAGATTTCAAAATGTCTTTGTTGATATCTTAGTTTTATAGTGAAAGTTTCGGCGAATCAGCTTTAGTATTTTGATGATATTTAAACCCTCCACCATAGGATGGGGGTATACCAATTTCGTCATTCTATTTGCAACTTCAGAAAATATTCGAGTACGGCCCCATAAAGTACATATTGGGTTGCCCAAAAAGTAATTGCGGATTTTTTAAAAGAAAGTAAATGCATTTTTAATAAAACTTAGAATGAACTTTAATCAAATATACTTTTTTTGCACTTTTTTTCTAAAGCAAGCTAAAAGTAACAGCTGATAACTGACAGAAGAAAGAATGCAATTACAGAGTCACAAGCTGTGAAAAAATTTGTCAACGCCGACTATATGAAAAATCCGCAATTACTTTTTGGGCAATCCAATATATTCTTGATCCTCAGGACATTTTAAGTCGATCTAGCCATGTCCGTCTGTCTGTCCGACTGTCTGTCGAAAGAACGCAAATTTTCGAATGAGTAAAGCTAGCCGCTTGAAATTTTGCACAAATACTTCTTGTAAGTTTACGTCGATTGGGATTGTAAATGGTAAATTTTCATCGATATGGTGAAGTTTTGCATGGTGTGTTTTGTAACAACTTCCAACAACTGCGCAAAGTAAGGTTCAAATCGGTCTATAACCTGATATAGCTTTCATATAAACCGATCTTGAATTTTGACTTCTTGAGCCTTTAGAGTGCGCAATTCTTATCCGAATTTTTCACGAAGTATTTTGTTATGATATCCAACAACTGTGTCAAATATGGCTTAAATCGGTCCATAACATAATATATCTGGCATATAAACCGATTTCGGATCTTGAATTATTGGGCTTCTAGAGGGTGTGCAACAACTGTGCATATGGCTCAAATTGGAAATATGAAATTTTGTATGACGTTTCAAATATGGTTCGAATCAGTCCATAACCTTATATAGTTGTCATATATTTAAATCGATCTGGGATCTTGATTTCTTGAGCCTCTAGAGGGCGCAATTTTTATTAAATTTTTGTACGACGGATTCTCCCATGACTTTTAACATAGGTGCCAAATATGGTCGGAATCGGCGTATAGCTTGATACAGCTACCATATAAACACTTTTCCCTACTTTACTTCTTGAGCCCTTAAAGGTCGCAATTCTAATTCGAATTGGTTGAAATTGTACACAATGATTTGATTATGGTCCGAATCGGACTATAGTTTTGATATAGCTTTGATATAGCATAGCAATTCTTTTCTTTTTTTTGTTTACCTAAAAAGAGATACCGGGAAAAGAACTCGACAAATGCGATCCATGGTGGAGGTTATATAAGATTCGGCCCAGGCGAACTTAGCACGCTTTTACTTGTTTTCATTTGCGCTCTTTTTTCTCTCAAACTAGTTTTATGTTTCCAATAAGTCATTGTTTGCGTCGGTCTATTGGCGAGCAAACAAACTGAAAACATTAAGCAACTAGAGGGTTGCCTTTTATATTTCGGGATTAGAGAACACAAATCAAATATTCATCATTGAAAATCGCGTTGTTGTTTTTCAAAAAAATATTCCCCACTTTTGCATGCGCTTGAACAAATAGTCGAAGCACTTTTGCCACTCTAATTGAGGTATCTCCAAAACATGCATTCTGAACGCATCAACCGCTTCTTCAGATGTCGAAAAGCTTTGACTTCTTATTTTATTTTTTTCGTACGGGAAAAAGAGAGTTCATTCGGTGCCACATCAGGATGGCTGATGACTCGTCAAATCGATGTTTTCAGTGGCCAAAAATGCAATTGTTTGAGCCGATGTGTGAGAGCTCGCATTGTTGTGGTGAAGAGTGATCCGACTTCGGCTGTTGGTTTTCCTGATTTCTTGGAATACAACTGGCAAAAAAAAGGTTGTGTACCACTCAGAATTGACTGTTCTGGGTTGTTTCTAGTGCGACATGTCCATGTCCAAAAACCGTTGATCAATTGCTTGGAAGTGTTTCGTGCGACAGCAACTTTTGTTGGATTTTGCTCATCTTGAAACACCCATACAGTTGACTGCTATTTACTTTCGGGCTCATACGCGTTAGTCCACGATTTATCACCTATCGCGATGTCATAGACGTGTTTCGAAGCACCGCGATAGTATTTTTGGAGCATTTCTTTCGACCAATCGACATGAGCCTTTTTTGAGCGATTGACAAATTGTGTGGGATCGAACGCGAACAATTTTTTTTTTGACTGTCAAATGTTCATGCAATATTGAATATATGCTGGTCCCGCTAATTCCTAAACTTGTCTCAATCTCTCCATAGATCACATGAGGATCTTGCTATATCAGTTGGCACACAGCATCAATGGTTTTTGGATCAACAACTGATTTTGGATTACCTTCACGAAATTCGTCTTCTACGATCTCGGTTGAACTCACCATAATACCATCGATAACTACTGGTCATTGATGAAGCTTCATCGCCAAAAATTGAGTTAAGTTCATCGATGCACTGTTGTTGAGTTAATCCACGTCCAAAGTTGTAAAAAATAATCGCACAACAATGATAAGGATTTAATTCTATTTTTTTCTGCGAGATTAATTTTTTAAGTTACTGTAAGCAACACAAATAGCGCTCGTTTGTCAAAACGTTCTGAGTACATATAACCTCAAAAATATCAATTTTTACGATATAGCTGTCAGTTGGCAGATTGCAACACAAGTGTTCTCCAATCCCGAAATATAAAAGGCAACCGTCTAACTCCCATACCAACCAATTTTAGATCTTCTTCAGCCGCTAGAGGGCGCAATTATTATCCGATTTTTCGGAAATTTAGCATGAAGTGTTTTGGTTTGACCATCAAGTATGGCCCAAATCGGTTCAAAACCTGATATAGCTCCCATATACACTGATTTCAAATCTTGAAATCGCTAAAGAGCACAATTATTATCCGATTTGGCTGAAATGTTGGACGAAGTGTTCTGTTCTTACTTCTTACAACTGTGTCAAGTATGCTTCAAATCGGTTTATAACTTGATATAGGTCCCATATAATCCGATCTCGGATCTTGACTTCTTGAGCCTCTGTAGGGCGCAATTATTATTCTATTTGTCTGAAATTTTGCACGAAGTGTTCTGATTTGACTTTCAACAATTGCGCTCAAATCGGTAAATAACCTGATAAAGCTCCGATATAAACCGATTTCGGATCTTGACTTCTTGCGTCTCTAGGGAGCCCAATTATCATCAAATTTAGCTCAAATTTTGCACGAAGTGTTATGATTTGACATCAACAACTGTGCCAAGTATGGTCTAAATCAGTTCATAACCTGATTTAGGGTCTTAAGCCGATAAAAGCCCCATTTATTTCCGATTTGGCCAAAATTTTAAACATTAAGTTGGTTTGAGCCTTCATGTGTTCGACTCCAATATGGTTCACATGGGACCATATTTGGATATAGCTGTCATATGGAACGATCTGCCGATTAAGGGTCTTAAGCCCATTAGTGATGCATTAGTTAACCGATTTTACTGAAATTAGAAACAGTGAATAAAATTAAGCCTCCCGATATCCGAACTGAAAATGATGATGATGAAATAAAACTGTCGTATTGACTGTTCTACCAATTTATTTTCTCAATCCTTTTATGCGAGTTCTCTGTGCGTGAATCAAAAATGAAGCAGACCAGCTTATATTTGAATGTAACTATGGATATGGTAGTGGAGTTATGATAAAATAAGACGATGAATACATCCATGGTGGTGGGTATCCAAAGTTCGTTATGGCCGAACTACCACTACCATAGAATAAGGGGGTATATCCATTTAGTCATTCCATTTGCAACACATCACACATGCCCGACCCTACAAAGTATATATATTTCTGGTCATCGTAAACTATGTCCGTGTGTGTGTCCGTCCGTCTGTGTGTCAGTCATCTGTAATCAGTGTTTAACGAGTAAAAGCGTGCTAAGTTCGGCCGTGCCGAATCTTATATACCCTCCACCATGGATCGCATTTGTAGAGTTCTTTTCCCGGCATCTATTCTTAGGCAACAAAGGATATAAGAAAAGAGTTGCTCTGCTATTAAAACGATATCAAGATATGGTCCGGTTCGGACCACAATTCAATTATATGTTGGAGACCTGTGTAAAATTTCAGCCAATTCGTATAAGAATTGCGCCCATTGGGGCTCACGAAGTAAAATAGAGAGAACGATTTATATGGGCTCTGTATCGGGCTATAGACCGATTCAGACCATAATCAACACGTTTGTTGATGGTCATGAGAGGATCCGTCGTACAAAATTTCAGGTATATCGGATAATAATTGCGACCTCTAGGGGTCAAGAAGTCAAGATCCCAGATAGGGTTATATTGCAGCTATATCAGGTTATGAACCGATTTGAACATTATTTGACACAGTTGTTGAAAGTAAAAATAAAACAAGTAAAAGCGTGCTAAGTTCGGCCGGGCCGAATCTTATATACCCTCCACCATGGATCGCATTTGTCGAGTTGTTTTCCCGGCATCTCTTCTTAGGCTAAAAAGGATATAAGAAAAGAGTTGCTCTGCTATTAAAACGATATCAAGATATGGTCCGGTTCGGACCACAATTAAATTATATGTTGGAGACCTGTGTAAAATGTCAGCCAATTCGAATAAGAATTGCGCCCTTTGTGGGCTCAAGAAGTAAAATAGAGAGATCGATTTATATGGGAGCTGTATCGGCCTATAGACCCATTCATACCATAATAAACACGTATGTTAATGGTCATGAGAGAATCCGTCGTACAACATTTCAGGCAAATCGGATAATAATTGCGACCTCTAGAGGCTCAAGAAGTCAAGATCCCAGATCGGTCTATATGGCAGCTATATCGGGTTATGAACCGACTTGTACTTTTTTTTACATAGTTGTTGAAAGTAACAATAAAAAACGTCTTGCGAAATTTCAGCCAAATCGGATAGGAATTGCGCCCTCTAGAAGCTCAAGAAGTCAAGATCCAAGATCTGTTTATATGACAGCTATATCAGGTTATGAACCGATTTGAACCATATTTGGCACAGTTGTTGGATATCATAAAAAAATACTACGTGCCAAAATTCGTTCAAATCGGATAAGAATTGCGCCCTCTAGAGGCTCAAGAAGTCAAGACCCAAGATCGGTTTATATGACAGCTATATAAGGTTATGGACCGATTTGAACCATACTTGGCACAGTTATTGGATATCATAACGAAACACGTCGTGCAAAATTTCATTCTAATCAGATAAGAATTGCGCCTTCTAGAGGCTCAAGAAGTCAAGACCCAAGATCGGTTTATATGGCAGCTATATCAGGTTATGAACCGATTTGAACCATACTTGGCACAATTGTTGGATATCATAGCAAAACACGTCGTGCAAAATTTCATCCCAATCGGATAAGAATTGCGCACTCTAGAGGCTCAAGAAGTCAAGACCTAAGATCGGTTTTATGGCAGCTATATCAAAACATGGACCGATATGGCCCATTTACAATACCAACCGACCTACACTAAAAAGAAGTATTTGTGCAAAATTTCAAGCGGCTAGCTTTACTCCTTCGGAAGTTAGCGTGCTTTCGACAGACAGACGGACGGACGGACGGACGGACGGACGGACAGACGGACGGACATGGCTAGATCGACATAAAATTTCACGACGATCAAGAATATATATACTTTATGGGGTCTCAGACGAATATTTCGAGTAGTTACAATCAGAATGACGAAATTAGTATACCCCCCATCTTATGGTGGAGGGTATAATACGTCATGCAAAATTTCAGCCAAATCGAATAGGAATTGCGCCCTCTAGAAGCTCAAGAAGTCAAATCCGCAGATCTGTTTATATGACAGCTATATCAGGTTATGAACCAATTTGAACCATACTTGGCACAGTTGTTGGATATCATAACAAAACACGTCCTTCAAAATTTCATGCCAATCGAATAAGAATTGCGCACTCTAGAGTCTCAAGAAGTCAAGACCCAAGATCGGTTTATATGGCAGCTATATCAGATTATAGACTGATTTGAACCATACTTGTCACAGTTGTTGGGTATCATAGCAAAACACGTCGTGCGAAATTCCATTCCAATCGGATAAGAATTGCGCCCTCTAGAGGCTCAAGAAATCAAGACCCAAGATCGGTTTATATGGCAGCTATATCAGGTTATGGACCGATTTGAACCATACTTGGCACAGTTGTTGGATATCATAGCAAAACACGTCGTGCAAAATTTCATTCCAATCGGATAAGAATTGCGCACTCTAGAGGCTCAAGAAGTCAAGACCCAAGATCGGTTTATATGGCAGCTATATCAAAACATGGACCGATATGGCCCATTTACAATACCAACCGAGCTACACTAATAAGAAGTATTTGTGCAAAATTTCAAGCGGCTAGCTTTACTCCTTCGGAAGTTAGCGTGCTTTCGACAGACAGACGGACGGACGGACAGACGGACGGACATGGCTAGATCGACATTAAATGTCGCGACGATCAAGAATATATATACTTTATGGGGTCTCAGACGAATATTTCAAGTAGTTACGAACAGAATGACGAAATTAGTATACCCCCATCTTATGGTGGAGGGTATAAAAATTGAGATATTTAGCTGAAATTTTGGACAGACTCGTATTTTTTCCTTAGGCAGGTTAAGTTCTTGAATGGGCCAAATCGGATTATATTCGGGTGTAGCTCCCACATAGACCGATCTGGTGATGTTGGGTCTTAAGCCCATAGCCGCAGTTGTTGTCCTATTTCGCTGAAATTTGAACCATTAAGTTGTACAACTGGCCTAAGATATTCAGACCGATTATGGCCCATATCAGACCATAATTACATTTAGCTGCCAGATAGACCGATCTGGCGATTAAGAATTTTAAGCCCATAAAAGCAACTACTATTACCCGATTACGTTGAAATTTGAAATAGTGGATTATTCTAAGCCTCACGATATTCGACCCATATATGGTTTAGATCGGACTGTATTTCGATATAGCTGCTATATAGACGGATTTTGCGATTAAGGGTTTTAAACCCATAAAAACCGCATATATTACTCAACTTCGCTGAAATTTGACACAGTGACTTGTATTAAGCTTTCCGTTTTCCGACCAGAATATGATCCAGATCAGACTATATTTTGGTATAGCTGCCATATAGACCGACCTTCCAATTTAGGGTCGTATTCCCATAAAATGCGGTTTGTTGCCCGATTTCGCTGAAACTGTAACTTGTATAAAAGTTCTCGGGACCTCAATCAAATATGATCCAAACCAGCCCCGATTTGCATTTAGCAATGGATATGGTAGTGGAGTTTTTATAAAAGAGAACTTGTTTAATTTGGCGCAGATCGGTTTAGATTTAGATATAGCTACCATATAGAAGGATCTCTAGACTTAAAGTCTTGGCCTCATAAAAGGCTCACTTATTATTATATTTTGCTATTTTTGAAGTTTTAAGGCTTTCCAACATCTGTGCCTTACATGGTTCAGATTAGTCTATATTTGAATATAGCTGTCAAAAAGACCAAAATTTTGTTCTGCAAAATTGAACAGTAACTTGTATTTATTAGACCACTAAAAGTCCGTGCCCAATTTAGTCAAAATCGGCCCATATTTCGATGTAGATGCTATGAGCGTATAAACTATGCATGTTTCACCGGAATATGGCGAAAGTTGGCTTACATATATACCCGGGGTGATGGTTATCCAAAGTTCGGCCCGGTCGATTTACTTGTTAGAAATCTTACTCCAAAGAATTTTGAGAAACATTTTTGGTTGATTTTTTTTTTTTTTTGATATAAAAAATTGCTGACTTTTGACACGGCAATTTTTTCCCAAAACATGACCGTTAACAAGTTTCATTAATC
Source organism: Stomoxys calcitrans (assembly GCF_963082655.1). Classification (NCBI taxonomy): domain Eukaryota; kingdom Metazoa; phylum Arthropoda; class Insecta; order Diptera; family Muscidae; genus Stomoxys; species Stomoxys calcitrans. The sequence continues at coordinate 46,908,431 of NC_081552.1, forward strand.
TACTTTACTCCAATCTAAATTTTATTTGGATACTTACTTTACTTTAATTGGCTATGACAGAACATTTGTTCCATTAGCCGAATGTAGAATAGCGTTCCAAGCTCCTCGATCTTCTGCGCTCATTCTAAAATCTCTGACACCAAGTTTCGAGCAGTCTCCCACCACTTGATCTTTCCATCGGGCTTTTGGTTGTCCAGGTTTCAGTGTACCACAACATAACCTAGCCAACGCAGCCGTTGTATTTTGATACGTGTAACTATGCTATCGTCTTCATACAGCTCGTGGTTCATACGTCGCCTATATTCTCCAAATTTCGTCCATATGTTTTATGGGGAATCTTTCTCTCAAACACTAACAACACGGGTAGTATCAGTGTCTCGTCGGGAGGTGACCTAGTTTCTAAACTGCTTACTTAATCCAAAGTAGCATCTGTTTGCCAGTATTATTCTTCGCTTTATCTCAACTTTATTTGTCCTTCGCGGGTCTTTTCCAGGATTTGACGCAGTGTGAGTATCTGGTCTAGGGTGGATTTACCAAGTATAAAGCTGCATTGATAGGGCCCAATTATCTCAATGACTTTAGGTTATAATCTTTCATACAGTGCGCTCAAGAGAATCTTGTAAGCGATGCGGAGGAGACATATTCCTCTGTAGTTGGCACATTATGCCTGGACATAATATGCTAAGGTTCCAGTCATCGGGTATGCGTTCTTCTAGCCAGATTGCGCAGATAAGCCGATGCATACGCCTTATCAGCATATTGCTCCGGTCTTAAATAGTTAACCGGGTAACCCGTTGCCTTGTTGTTCTTCAGTTGGCTCACCGCTACTTGGACCTTATTCTGACTAGAAGAAGAATGTTTTCCATCCATTATCAGGGATTGTTTCTACTGTATCCTCTTCGCCGACAACATTGGACATGTCAGTTACCAGATTTCCTTGTTTGTCCTTCTGCAGTAGGATGTGCCTGCACCAAAGCCATCGGTTTGATGTGTGATTTTGTAACGATAAAAATCGGAACCTCGTTTTTACCTTACACAAATGAATTATCATATAATTTAATTTTGCTTTATAGTGCACTAGCCGAACCCGGCCCGCTCCGCTGCGCCCTCTTTAACTCTCTAATATCTTCTTAGGGTGGGGACACTTCACCCTGAATGCGGGTATCACATTCATGCCATTAAAGCCTATGACGCTGAACGCGTTCTAATCCTGGCGAGAACATCGGAAAAAGCGGTGTCGCTCTCTTAATATTGCCGACATTTGCGAGGTACAATGCCATGCATGATTATTTAAAAAATTTTCCCCAAAGAGGTGTCGCTCTGCGGGACGCCGTTCGGATTCGGCTATAAAAAAGGTCCCTTATCATTGAATTTAAACTTGAATTGGAAAGCACTCATTGATGTGTGAGAATTTGCCCCATCTCGGTTCCTGATGGTAATGTTCTTCCTTAGGGTAACGTTCTCATTAGGGGAGGGATGGCACCTCTGACATTTCGACTCAAATATGGATATCAAAATCGTGCTGCACTTCCAAATCCCTTTAATTTGAGCCCCATATTGCAAAGGCCGGTAAATATGAACCGTTTGGAGGGTGTTTGGGGGCTGGGGCGGTCACCAGCACTCTCCACTGAAAATAGATATAAAATTCGTTCTTTATTCCCAAAGGAAATGATGTTCTGTTTAGAGGGTGCTTTAGGGCGCACCCCAAAACACTTGGCTCAAAAATTGGATATCAAATTTGTTTTCTACTCTCAAATACCTTTCATTTGAGTCCCATATTGTCATAATAACCCATTTGACGTATCTTTAAGAGGAAAAGAACCACCTAGACTTGAACGCAAATTTTAATGTCATATTCGTAATCTACTCCCTAAACCTTTCCCATATAGCCATGGTGGACTAATATGCCCATTTGCGTGTATTTGGGGGTGGGCGACCTCCCATACTTGGACCTAATGCTTTATGCCAAATTTGTAATCTACTGCCTAACATTTTTCATTTGGTTACTTGGACCCAAATTTTAATACTATATTCGTTTTCTGGTCTCCAATACCTTTCATTTGATACTCTTATTGTGCCCACCGGAACAATTTTTGGATATGGGTGGGGTCCGCCTCCACCCGAAATCTAAACTTTATATAGCCTATGTTTGTGTATGGTCTCAGACGAATATTTCGAGTAGTTACAAACAGAATGTCGAAATTAGTATACCCCCATCCTATGGTGGAGGGTATAAAAGCATATTCGTATTCTTCTCTCCAATACCTTTCATTTCATACATTAATTGTCGCGATCGGTCCACTTTTGATTTTGAGTTGTGTTTTTGGCACAAGCCAACATGCGAAAATTTCGAGACAATCGGTTCTGCCGTTTTTCAGTCTATACGGAACCAACAAACCAAATCCCATATATCCATGATTGGCTAATGTGACATGAATTGACATGAATTTGTATGCCAGATTCGTTATCTACTCCCGCATGCTTTTTATTAGATACCCATATTGTCTTTACCGGTACACTTTTGATTTTGGGTGGTGTTTTTGGGGTAACGGTGGAGGGTTCGCCCCTTTCCGTTATCAATAAATTATAAAGCCTATTCCTACTTCCTGACCATATTCGTAATCTGCTCCCGAATACCATTCATTTGAGTCCCATATGGTCATGATCGTCAAATAAACCTATTATAAGGGGTTTTGGGGCCGGGGCGGCCTCCGATGTACTTGGATCCAACTTTAATTAAGAAATTCGTACTCCACTCTGGAATACCTTTCATTTGAATCCCATATTGTCCCGATCGGTTCACTTTAAGGGGGAGGGTCCGCCCCCTTCCCGATATCAAAAAATTATATAGCCTATGTTTCCTTCCAGACCAACCTACACAATCTGTAAAAATTCCAAGGTTATTGGTTCAGCCGTTTTTGAGTCTAAACGGAACAAACAAACAACCTCTAGAAGCTTAAGAAGTCAAGACCCAAGATCGGTTTATATGGCAGCTATATCAGGTTATCGACCGATTTGAACCATACTTGGCACAGTTGTTGGATATCATAACAAAACACGTCGTGCAAAATTTCATTCCAATCGTATAAGAATTGCGCACTCTAGAGGCTCAAGAAGTCAAGACCCAAGATCGGTTATATGACAGCTATATCAGGTTATGGTCCGATTTGAACCATACTTCGCACAGTTGTTGGATATCATAACAAAACACGTCGTGCAAAATTTCATTCCAATCGGATAAGAATTGCGCACTCTAGAGGCTCAAGAAGTCAAGACCCAAGATCGGTTTATATGGCAGCTATATCAGGTTATGGACCGATTTGAACCATACTTGGCAAAGTTGTTGGATATCATAACAAAATACGTCGTGCAAAATTTCATTCCAATCGGATAAGAATTGCGCACGCTAGAGGCTCAAGAAGCCAAGACCCAAGATCGGTTTATATGGCAGCTATATCAGGTTATGGACCGATTTGAACCATACTTGGCAAAGTTGTTGGATATCATAACAAAACACGTCGTGCAAAATTTCATCCCAATCGGATAAGAATTGCGCACTCTAGAGGCTCAAGAAGTCAAGACCCAAGATCGGTTTATATGGCAGCTATATCAAAACATGGACCGATATGGCCCATTTACAATACCAACCGACCTACACTAATAAGAAGTATTTGTGCAAAATTTCAAGCGGCTAGCTTTACTCCTTCGGAAGTTAGCGTGCTTTCGACAGACAGACGGACGGACGGACGGACAGACGGACGGACATGGCTTGATCGACATAAAATTTCACGACGATCAAGAATATATATACTTTATAGGTTCTCAGACGAATATTTCGAGTAGTTACAATCAGAATGACGAAATTAGTATACCCCCATCTTATGGTGGAGGGTATAAAAATACATATGACTATTTTTGATCGACTTGACATTTTAAGTCGATTTAGCCATGTCGGTCCGTCCATTTGTTGAAAGCACGCAAACTTTCGAAGGGATAAAGCAAGGCGCATGAAATTTTGCACAAATACTTCCTTTAAGTGTAGGTTGGTTGGGATTTTAAATGGGTCATATTGGTCTATATTTTTGATATAGCTGCCATATAAACCAATTTTGGATCTTAACCTGTTGAGCCCCTAAACGCTGCAATTCTTATCCGATTTATCTCAAATTTTTTATAAGATATTTTGTTTTGACTTCCAACATCTGTGCTATGTATGGTTCAAGCCGGTTTAAAACTCGATATAACTCCCATATAAACCGATCTTCTAATTTGAGCCTAAACATTATTTTAACGACTTGTCCTATGACCACACATACTCCTCCACAAATGTGCCAAATATGGTCTGAATGGGTCTATAACCTGATATAGCTGCCACATGAACCGATTTCCCATTTTCAATTCTTAAGCCA